>NC_031791.1:2948380-3001772 GCF_001522545.3 Parus major
TGCGGCGGGCGAGGCGCGGCCCCGCCGGGGGTCCCGGGGGCACCGAGCCACACGAGCTGCCCTGCCCCAGGCCGGCAGCACTGCCCCTCCGGCCTCGGGGCCCTTCAGCTTCCTCTTCCCCAGGGCAGTGTCCAAGCATCATCGCCACGAGCGTCTTGGCATCACTTAAATAATAAACTTGCAGCTAACCAGGAGCTGTCGTCACCGTCTGTCTCCTTGTTTAAAGCAGGATGTCCTTGCTGCTCCTCTTAATTTCAGTTGTCCATGTCAGGCCAGAGTGAGTCAAGATGGCAGCACCATCCAATTCTTGGGTGCTCAGGCTGTAACCATTGAGTGACTTCTGTTAGCCATGCCCCTTCCAGGACTTGACTGTAACCCTTGTGTGACTTCCATTGGCCATGCCCCTTCCAGGACTTGTCTGTAAACCCTTGTGCTAGTACCTTTAGCCATGAACGTCCCAGCTCTTGGTCTTTCACAACCTGGGTCATCATTGTCACCCCTTGGTCTGTAAGCACACTGTCCATTCTCATCTATTCGGTATCATAGAATCATTAAGGTCGGAAAACACCTCCAAGATGATCAAGTCCAACGTTAGTTGAAGAATTATTTCATCTCTTAAACCAGTGGAAGGTTCTTTGTGGCCAACAGTTTGTAGTTTTGAAGGAACCATAGGTGAATGTTTTAAACGGTGCTAAAAATAATCTTGCCATGACTCCAGTCCTCTTTCCTGCACATGTTTGGTTGAAAGCTTTTTGCCAGGAAAACCGTATTTGTTCTTTCATGGAAGAGTCCATAGCCCACTATAAGACTGAGCTGTCCAGTTCTATTTTCCCAAGAATCTTTGCCATTCTCCAGCCTTGGGAAAGAGGAGCACAGGCTCAAGTTGTCTGTTGGTGCATGTGAGACAAGTTTAACTGCTGAATTTGTATCAGGGAACTTGAAACTTGTGATTACAGTGAAACTAATTGTTGATGAACATTGAAACTAATTGTTACCAAACAGAACATGACCTCCCAGGGTCTCACTGGGTGAGTTGTGTTGATGTCCGACTGTTCTTCTGTTAGGGAATGAAAATTATCTGTGAATTTCTTAGACCCGTGTCTTTCAAACACAGGCTCCAGGAGTTTTATGGAATTGCTCACAGAAAGTACATAAACATGCAGGTCTTTGGGGGAATCAAATATTATCTAGCTGCAAAAAGTGTGAGGGGAAATGGCTGCATGTAGGACATTAACTTGAGAAATCTTGAATTAAGCTTCATTGCCAGTGATTGAAATGTTAGTGGACATAAGGAAACACTTTTACTCTATGAGGACGGTCAAGTGTTGGAGCAGGTTGCTCAGAGTCTGTCCTGTGCAGTCTGTCCTGGTGTCTCTGGTTTCTTCATGCTCACTGCCTTGACATGCTCCATTTATCTGTAGAGTTACTTGGTGTCACCTGCAGAAAAAGAGAATGTTGCCTTTTTTCTTCTCAAGCCTGTCAGTTACCCACCAAGGAATAACAAATATCCGGTCAATATAATCTTCATTGGTCTCAGGAAAAACAATTTCTCTCTCTGTTGGCTAATTATTCCCTGGGTGCCAAGTCTGGAAGTCTCCATCAGTTATTGCTTCATGTGTCCCTTTAGCTTATGGAAAGCTTCTTGTCCTGTTAGCATTGACAACATTCTCTGGTCTTGCTGAAGTTGAGGACTTCAGTAAAATTTAGAAATGATCCAGGAAAGTGGTGTTGTCCTGGGCAGGTTAAGTTAGGAGAGGAAACACAACTTGTCTGTGAGGCATCATCCCAAAGCTGTTTTTGTGCCAAGATGTTCTTGAGGAGCATGGGGAGAAGTGAATCCTGAGCTGCTGCAAAGGCTGATGGAGCTTGTGAGGAGTGAGATTAGCAAACTGTAAATCCAGCACACAGAGATCTCCCAATAATTAATAAGGTCATGGAAGACCTGCATATCCCCATTCTCTTTCCCACAGTGGCTCAGTTCCCATTATACAGGAGGTCATGGGTTTGCATTCTTCCAAGTCTTGTGCCTAAGGCATAACAAGCATTTCTTATAAAAATTATTTTCCTTTGTGTGGAGAAAATAAAGACTAATTTAATGATTTCTTCAGACAGGAGCTTAGCAGTTGGTGGTGTTTTCAGAATTGTTCTTTTCAGTATTAGAATCTCTGCAATTATTCCAGAAGCACATACACTGAAAATGGCATGTTGCAAATTTAATGGATAAGCAGTCACCATCTTATAACTCAATCCATGAATGAGCAGCAAACTAAAGAATAAAGTTTTTGCCTAAGACTGACAGAAGTTTATCTAATTTGATTTTTAATAGGTTTTGGTAAGTTTTTATGGCTAAATTGTTTTAGAGCAGGTTAATTTGTGCCCTAAAACAAACTGTTGTATATGCTAAGAAAACATTTACTAAATAAGATCAATATTAACTTGAAAAATATCTGCTAGTATGTTTTTTATGTAGTTTATAAAAATACTTATGGCAATTCAATTTTAATTTTTGTACAGTATCATTGTTTTAAACAGTTAATTGTTTTGACTAGAATGTTTATTTATTTACAAAGTTGTCTATGACCCCTTGGACTAGACAAGACAGTTTGGGCTGTACTGAAATTTGACACTTGGGCTGATGGAAATTAATGTGATATGAACAGGTGAACACTTGTGTGTCCACATCAATAAAACAGGTGTTTGCAAAAGATTTTTAATTTTGCATGACTGTAATTAAAAATTGAAGGAGATCATCTCCTTTAGGAAGTTTTTTTGCCGAATTGCTCCAGAATGGTACAAAGATGATGAAAATATTTCTCTGCCAAGGCTTGTGCACCTCTCAAAGGATGTTTTAGTGTCATAATCTTTGAATTCTCTTTCCAAAAATGAGCATAATGGATCCCAGGCATTTAGATTAAGACTTTTCACATTGTGTAAAATACAGAAAGTCAGCTCTTTGTGCCCATTTCAAGGCCTTTTGCATCTTTAGGATTGTGGAATTTAATTCTGAAATCACTCACAATGTTCTTGAAGTGGTTATCTGAACTCTTCTCTCATTAGGGGTTGTAACTGGTTGATCTTTAAGGTCCTTTCCAATCCAAACCATCCTGATTCTACAACTGATGACTCTTGTCATCAATTGTATCCCATCATTCCTTCCAGAATGCCTTTCTCTAAGTCTTATACAAAGTTTTCTCTCAGGAACTTCAAGATTTTCTGTCAAGGACTGACTCAGTTCGGGTGATTTCCATCATCCATTCCATGAGTGTGGTAACAGCCTAAGAGCTCTTGGACCTCACATGTGCTTGTAACACTTGTTCTCTGGGATCCTCTAAACTATTTAAAAGGTTTCTGCAGCAGAGAATATTTAATTGAGGACATGTCAGCAGAACTAGGGGTGCTTGCAGTGTCCATCTACATAGCCTGTGTTTTACCTGTAGTGCCATTCTCTTTTCCTCTGGAAGTGCTCCTCAGAAATTCCAAGTGAAATAAAAAGCTTAAGAGACTGTAACTTGCTTTACCAAGCTGATCCAAAAATTAGGTCACGTGTCTATGCTTTCTGTAAATACTGATTGAAGAATGATGGTAATGTATTTAATTTTGATTACCATATTTTCTACTGCTTTAGATAAATTTGTTTAATTTTAAAAGCATCTGGAAGTATTATAGGGGTTACCTATACATTAGATAGTCTTAAAGTGTGCTGTGTCTAATGCCTTATAATTTTTTAGTAAAAAGAGTGTGATGACCAATTGTTGTCATAACCAAAGCTTAATACATGGGTGGCAAACCCAGGACTTTAATTCTACATTTAGTCCTTTTCCCTTTTGATAGCTGGTCCACAGTCCCAGGGCAGGATAAACTGCTGCTGCCAGAATTCCTTAATTTCTTTTGGAAAGAGAGGAAACCTGAATCATTAGCCTAATAAACTAATGCTTAGTTGTCTAAATTTAGGTGAGAAGAACTTGAAACAGAATTAGCACAACTATACAGAGCAATTCCCACAGGAGACATTTTGAAGTACTTCCTTTTTTATTATTATTATTTTAATAACTTATTTGTGTACTTCTGCAAATCTTGATATTTCTTAAAAGAGTTGAAAGTACATGAAAATAATTTCGTCTTTAAATGGTGCTGTTTGCTGAGAAAGCTTTATGAAGTACAGTTAATGCAGGCTATTAACAGGATTTTATTGTGTTTATTTGTGGAAAAGGCAAAAAGGAAGCCAGAGTTAGGAAGGTACTTTGAAGAATGAAGTAGATATTTTGTCTAAGGGCAGAAATACTGAAATAGAATTGGATGTACATCCAGGGTCTCCCATTTGAACCATCAATTGCTGTTGGCACTGAACTCTTCTTAGGAGAAGGGAAAGGACTTGCAGTACCTGATGGAGCTGAGCCCAGTCACCAGTGTGGGGCTGGGAGCACAAACAGGCTGAGCAGAAGATGGTCCTGCTGTGTTTGTCAACAAGCAAAAGGTGCTACAGTTGTAAATTTTCCCAATTTGTGCACAAAACCACCTTGTGGTTTTCTTAATTGAGGACAGATCCTAATGATGAGCAGAGAACTTCAGGTTCAAACAGTTCACTGTCTTTAAAAATTGATTTACAGTGGGTTTGGTTTATTTTTTCTTCTATTACTAATATAGTTAGTAGCAACTAATTACTAACATAGTTAATCATCTTTCTGGAAGAGACATTGAGTAGAGTTATCTTCCTGAGGTTCTACTGCTGCTGCTCCACCCTGAATTGTCACCCTTGGTACTTAGTTGTTTTCCATGGACTGGCTTTCCCTAAAAGACACAGTGATGGCTTTCTCTTAATGAGCTGTTCAGCTTCTGAGCTAAATGGAATTAAGGAGATTCCATGCTTTGCCAAACAGCATCTTCTTGCTTGCCATACTTTTGAAACCTGTGGTCAAAACCACATTTGTAATCTGGACAGTGCTGGCCTGCTTGTGGAATAAGCTAAAATATGTAACTGAACTGAAATGCTTGGTTTCAAGTAAGTAACTGCTGAGCATCGCAGCATGAACATACATATTGTCACAGACCCTGCTCTGATATTGGGGATTTTTACATCCTTCTAATTTCATTTTATTTTCCTGCCTTATACTGTGAGAAACTGGAATTCTTTTTATTTCAGCTTATTTACATCCTTAGTGTAACCAAAGTCCCAGCCTTAGTGGTTGTGTCTTACCAGCAGCAGAGAAGTTCAGGACAGAGCCAGGGGTGAGGTTTTGGGGGAAGTTGTTATTTGTTTGGAAACAAAATCTTTCTTGTGGATGTCTTGGTTTGTTGACTTGCTGTGTGGTTTGTGTCTGTGTGTGTTTCTTAAATGCAAAGCCCAAAGCACATCAAAATCTGGTGTCTTTGCAAAGACCATAGCAAGGAAATTTGTTAATAACAGATATTAAGGAGAAATTCTTCCTTTTGAGGGTAGTGAATCCCTGGCACAGGTTGCCCAGAGAAGCTGCCCCCATCCCTGGAAGTGTCCAAAGCCAGGACTGGACAGGACAGGACTTGGAGCAACCAAAGATAGTGGAAGTTGTCCCTGGCCATGGTAGGGTTTGGAATAAGATGATCTTTAAGATCCTTTCCAGCCCAAATCAGTCTGGGATTCTCTTGATTGCAAAGTGAAACCATTACATGTGGAGCTGCTTCCTTCTTAAATCCATGATTTTGTGAGTGAATGGGAGACGGACTTGGATCCTCCTGTGTTTTTGTAGGTATAGATTAAACTCACCAATATTCCAGAAAAAATAAGGCTCTCTGTGACTTCTGTGTTTGACAAATTCATCTTAGCCTCACATATGTTGGTAACACTATGCAGGTTCTGTGTGTGTGCTGGGTGGGTAAGCAACTGTAAAGTTTGTTTGGAATTGGCATGTGAATATTCCAAAAGTTCAGGAATATCAGAAAAGCCTGGTGACAGAAAGGGACGATAAACTTCCATGCTGAACTGCTTCCTGTGATTTCTGGTGAATCGTCCAGAATTTTTAAAACACAGAAATGAAAGGGGAGCAGCACATGCCTAAATCTTCTGTCCTGACACTTAAAAATTGCAGATGTGTAAGTGAGGTGCAAGGTAAAACTGTATTTCTTAAACAGAATAGAGGGAGGCACAAGCAGCTGGGAAATGCCTGCTTTTAAACATGTACTGGAGCATGTTTGAGATTTGCCTTTAAAAACTCCCATCACCATCTCCACTGTATTACCCTCAGACTGGATTAAAAACAATCTTTTCAAGTGTTCAGCATGGCTCAGGGAACTCTCAGAGACACCTGAGCTGTCCCTCAGAGGGCTCTGAGCCCGTTCTGGGTGGGAAGGTGCCATGTCCCTGCCGGGGCTGGGGGTCCCAGAGCCGGCTAGCGGGGGGCTCTGCTCAGCTCTATGGCTGTGACCCCACCAGGTTCTCTTCCTGCCTCAGCTCTTCTTTTCCTGTAGCAGGTATCTGCAGCAGCCTGGCTCTTTGTTACCCTGTCTCTTCCCTCCCTAGGTGCTCTGAAGGTATGAATCCATAGGGCTGGCCGTGTTTCAGCGGGAAGCAGCTCCGGCAGGACCCGCTGTGTAATTCTGCACGTGCCACGCGGTTGGCTGCCTGCCTGGCATCCCTGCCAGGGCCGTGTCATGTGGAAAAGGTCAGGGGATGCTTCCTGAGCTCACCCACCTGCCTCAAGAATAGCAATTCAAATTTATTTTTTTTTTTCTTTTAATTATTTGTTTGTTGGGGGCTTTTTTGTGGCTTGGGGGGAGGGGGAGTGTTTGTTTTGTTGTTTGGTTTTTTTGTTTTCTGTTTTTTGTTTCAAACGGTGTCTTGTCAGTTGAATGAATTCTGGAGTGGGGGTAATGCTGTGCATAGAGGGACAAGGAAATTATAGGCAAACTGAGAATCATCTCTGACTGTTTTTAATTGCAGTTCTCTTAACATCTGCTTCCTTTCCACAGTTTACTTATGGGTATGTTAAAATCTAGGATCAAACTTCAGAAGCTTACTAGAAAGACGCGTCTGTGTGTATAAAGTACTTACACCATTTTGTTTATTTTTCAATGGAATTCTCTGTCTTGCATACAAAACAATACTGTAGCCATAGGCAGCTTCTCTTTTTATATTGCACAAAAATAATCTATGAATAGTTTGATTTATGGATGCCATGGCAGTGTTGAACACTGTTAAGTTATGGATCAGCTTTTTTAGTTATTTCAAATTAGCACATTGTATTGAATTGTAAATATGTGTCCTTTTGTCCCCTGCTCCCAGCAAAGCCAGGTTAGTGCTGAGGCCGTGACACTGCTCCCTTAGAGTCTCATATGCATCTATAAAAAACCAGTGATATATCTAGTGGATTTTTTTTTTTAATAAAAGCAATGCTGTCTTTATTTATAGAGTAGTTAATTTTAAGCAAGTCACATTGCTTTCATTGTTTTTTCACCATTTCTGTATTCTTGTTTCATTTCATTCACTCATTTATTTGTTTTTTACAGCTTGAGTAGGCAGAGAACTGCTTTGTGTGCAGTGCTAGCTAATGAGTCAGTCACTAAGAAAGGTATAGCCTAAAACATTGAATTTCACTAATACCAAATTCAAACTGTTCTGTATTAAACTCTTATAGAGTTAAATTATTAAAACCACTAAGAATTATTATTCTCTGGCAAATATTGGCCAAGGTGATTAATGAAGGTGTTACAGAATATTGTATTATTGAGTTTTGTTTTACAACTGCAAGTATGTTTTGAGGACTGAGCTGAAGAGTTGAAGCCTCAGTATCTGAACAGAAAACTTTCTGTCCCTGAAACTTTCCTTTTGTAGTTATCAAGGACTTAATGTGGGTTGTCGAGGTACCTTTCTCCTTAGATCTGGCAAAAGTGACCCAGAGGAAATGCGATGTTTGTCCAAGTACTTTTGCTCCACTCCACTAAATCTTAAAAAATCTGAGCAGAAAAAATAAAAGGAATTAAGGGTGATGGTGGCTAATGAAAGGAGGATGACATAGGGAAGGGACTAGAAGTGTATAACTGAAAGAACACCCCACATTAATGCAGAAAAATACCCCACATTAATGCAGAAATATAATATATATATATATATGTATATATATATATATATAATATATTTTTTTTATTTTTCCGTGTGTGTGTAGGTACATATGTGTACACACACACAATCATCCAAACACTTCCCCTGGTTTTCTCCCTATGAATTTACACTATGTGGGAGTTCTGATGCTGTTCACAGTTAGAAACTAGATGGTGGCTTAGATAAGGCTGCTGGTACTGTCAGATGCTGGAGTTCCTGGTTTATAAATATTTCCAGGAAAAGCTTTTGACCAAAGATACAGATCTCCCTCTGTGTTTGAAAACCTTTTGAAGGAAGAAGATATCCAAGATGATCTCTTCTTTTAATAGCTTCACAAAATAACGAGTAAAGAAACAAAACAGGGTTGGTTTTTTCCCTAGGATAACCTTGTGTTTGTGAAGTGTATTAGATTCTTTCCAGGTAGATTGTGTTTTCCAGATTCTCCATAGTATTTATGGGAATCACTCATGCTCTTGTAGGTGGCCCCTTGTGCTTAGTGTTTCTTTGAATGAAACAGAGAGATCCACTCTGCAAAATGCATCCCTTGCTAATTCGAACATTCCTGGGGTTGTCAGCTGCTGGCAAAAGATTTGTTACCCCAGGAGAGGAGGAGTCCTTGGGGTTTGGATATGTAAGGCAAGCAGGGTTGTGTGGGACCTGGAATACTTTCCCCCAGGTAGTCTGGGTTTCAAAAGAGTTAAAGAATAACTTTGATACAAGCCTACTCTGAGAAAAGGGTGAGCTCATGCTTTATTTCAACTGAAAACACCCTTCATCCTACCATCAAATTCTGTTGTGAAATTTTTTGAGAGGATAGAGAATTCCTGACAGGAAGTAAAAAAAGATCAAAGAAGGTCAGTGTAGAGTCAAGGACCTGGGCTGTTGCTTTTGCCTCCCAAAACTTCATGCTCTAATATTATTATCAAATGGCAACAAGTTCCTTTCCATGTTCTCTAAAAGCAGCCCACCCCTGCTGTCCCTGTCCTCAGCAGCACATACAAACACTTAGTATATCCAGTATTTATGGGGATTAGTTTTACACCTGTGTAAACTTAGTTGACTGTGAACGGGCTTCTAGATCAACATTATACTTCCATCTCCCAGATCCCATGAGATCATTACAGCAAGAACAGAGCTCAGGCCTTGCAAACCTTCCTGGCAGGTGATTCCTTACTCTTTCTCTGTAGATTACATGGAGAAGACTTGCATCGGCCTTGTGGAACTATAACCTTCTTTTGTTTTGTTTTGGTTCTTTTTTCACTTTTCCAGCCTCAAGTGTCTGCTTAGAGATACCAAAAGTTCTGGTGCAGTATCCAACTGATTTAATACCATGCTGGACAGGTCGTCACTATTCCATGTGTGTCCAGTTAAGCTAAAGGAGCTACCTTGTCTTTGCAGACCTGCAAGTGGTACTGGAAAGGGACTTTTTGCCATCAAATGACCTCTGGGACAGTCTGTTGTCATCTCTTTTTAGAGCTGGATGCTACCAAAGTGATAGTTCCCATGAAAGTCCTGAGAAATACTGGATTTATCAACTAAATGACTTGGGTTAAATGAAATTAGGGCTCATCGCTTTGCTGTCAAATCCCATTACTTTCCCTAAGATGGCTTAAGAATTGCAATGTGAGCAGGATCTACCAGGAAAGAAGTGTAGAGCTGGCAACGCAGAGAAAGGAGAGAGGGCTTAAATGAATTACTGTTATCTCTTGGGCAGAAAAGAAGGCTGCTCATGAGTTGGACATTCTGAAGGAAACTTTAATTATCCTTCTTCAGGCAGCATCCAAGCATGCCAACAAATTCAACATCTGTCAGAGGATGTTTAATGCAGACAGATTTTTGTGCAGCACTCAGCATCTGGTTCTTCTGTGCTCACACTTACACTTGCTGTGTTGGGAAGTTAAGCATTGCATTTCCCTGTTCCAGGAAAAGGGACATTCCCTGTAAGAGAGGTGAAACCCTTGGATATGTGCAGCCCATGGTAGTGGGAGCTGCTTGTGCTCCTGGTTTTCATTTGAGATGTTCAGAGGGATTGAAGGCCTGTAGAGTATCAGGGCAGAGTCTGTGGCTTTGACCTGGTACCAGTATCCCAGGTAGAAGAGAATTGACGTTCCCTTCCCTCTTTCCTCTGGGAAGCAACACTATTTCTAAATTTTCCTTGTGTGCCTTTTCTATGTATTCTGAACTCATTAGGGCAGGTTTGGCTTCTCAGTGATGTAACAGTCTTAATTCATAAAAATTTGCTTGGGGCAAGAAAGGAAGGAGGAAGAGGAATTATGATCCTTCTGCTTGGTTTTGATCAGATACTTATTAGCAGAGTACATGTCAACTGACCAAGACAATGACGCAGTGCTTTCCTTTTTTTCAGTTTGAAGATAAATCTGATGCGGTATTTGATATTACAGAAAAATGTAAGTATTTCTATTTATTCTTGAATGTCATAGTTTCACAAAGCCTTTCTTGGAAGTGTCATTGCTGCTGAACAAGACTGTCTTGCCTTCATCCCAGCCCTTCCTGCTCACTCCCTCCTGCATTGCCTTCTCCACAAGTGCTACAAGTGAGGTGAATGGAAAATAGTGTTTTTTCTTTCTTTGGTTTGTATTACTCAGTTGAGCTTCTGCTTCAGAGTGGTGAAGGTGACTGAACCATTTCTATGTCGGCAAATGTTTTCACAGTAACGTTGGCCTGAAAGGACTGAGAGTATTCAAGGGATTGCAGTATCAGCCAGATTAGGACTGTCCTGGGTTGCAGTATATTCTATCACCATCCTCATGTACTGTTGAAACCTTAATGAGCCCACCACTGCCTTGCTGCATGACTCAGAGATAACTTCCTCCTAGACTGTTTTCTGTTAATGGCTCATCAAGGCCTTATCTCATGACTCACCATCCCATTGTGAGATGCTCCTCCCCGAGGGAGGAGCCAAGCATTCCATACTGGATATAAGCTGAGAATTCGAACACCATGGCAGCCCTTACCTACGGGACTTCCAGAAGACAGGAGCTACTGCTAGACTTTCAGCTGAAGACCAGACCCCCTTTCTTCCAGAAGATCACGCTTCAACAAGACCACCTCATCTAGACGACTACCATCACCCTAACAGAGTTCCAGGCTGTATTCTGACTCTGTCAGTGTTTTTGATATTATTGCATTTATTCTTTTTATCATTTTCCTATTAAATTATAATTCTGACTTGCGATCTCTCACTGGTTTAATTTCAAACTAGTACAGGACACTCACCCTTCTCCTTTGCTACACATGAAGTTGGTCAGTTTTCTGACTGTTCACTGGGATTTTTTTCTCCCTAGGTGGTGAAATTCTGGATGCAGAGATGTCTGAGGATGCTGACCACAACTTAACACCCGCCCTCGAGAGCTTGTCTTACGGAGTACCGAATCGAGCAGGACCTGAAAATTCACTGCAGGGTGATGATCATGATTATTTTCTGAACTCTGGGGATCTTGCAGGCATACCTGTTGTTGGGAGTGACAACGAAGATGAGCAGAATTTCACTCCAAAAGACACTCTTTCTTCAGCAATTCGTGATGAAGATCATCTGGAAGAGGGCAAGAGAGTTCCAGATCACAAACTGGACAGTGAGAAAGAAATTCAGGGTCAGAATGCAATCCAGAAGGATCTCACTTCTCCCTTTGAACAGGGCCCTGTGTTTAAACCACTTCGAAAAGATTTTAGCATAACACGAGATAATGGCAAAGAGACTTTTTCAGCAAAGGACAAGAATAGAGAAGGACATTTTCAAGAATGTGAAAAACAGTTGGAAAAAATCCCTAAAGATGTGGATTCTAGGTTGAAAAGTGGTTTTCTTGACAATACAGGTAACTGTTGACATCACAGACCTGGCTGCCCAGCAAAGAGGAAGAAAGAACTAGAGAGAAATCAGCAGTAGGGCTAATTATTAAAAACATCACCTTGTTGAAGAGAACAGGCAGAGCTGTGTTAGGGGAGCATTTTGTGAAGAACCCTGAAATCCAATGAACTTTGTGTTAGGAGGAGGATTTGCAAAGGGCTTGACAGGGTCAGGGAGGTCTCATCCTCCACAACTTGTTATAGAGCCTCAACATATCCTTTGTTGTGGTTTCCTAAACCAAGCTGGGTGACAATTCAAGCTTCCTTTTGGTTTTTCTCACTGTTTTTTATAGACCATGGAACTTCTTAAAAGAAAAGGTGATGAAGTTTAGGTTAAGTTGATGGCCAGTAAAGATTTTTTGAGTGAAGCACCAATTCTTCACTAATGCCTAGGTATTTGAAACAGTATGGATTTGATAGTATCAGGGAAAGTCTTGCTAGAAAGGAGTTAATGTTGTCAGGAACTAAGCCAGAACATAGTTTGAAATCTGCTTTTCCTGGGAGACTGCTCCCCTTCTTCCTCAAATACTTGTGTCTTGGACTTCATCCAGCCAACGTGGAGAGAATCAAAGATGCCTAAAATCCCTTTCTCATTTGACAGTCTCCGTAATCTTGCTGCCCACACGCTTATTTTTGATTTCCCAAGCTCTGAAAGTTACAGCAGAACAGTGAATGAAGGAGTTAAGAATAACCAAGCACATGATTTAGGCTTATTCAGCAGAGGGAGGGTGAGCCAACACGTGAGGGACTACTGGCTGCTTGTTCACACTCACAGCTTACAGTTCTGAGGTTTAAACTTCATATGTTCAGCAACAGCATCTTAAAATCAGTGCTACCAGGTGGCACCAATGATAGAGAAGCAATAAAGATATTTCTTTAAATAAAGAAAAGTTACAGATCTATCTCTACTTTTACCTTCAGTTAGAAATAAAGGGAGGAATGTTTCTGTACATAAGATATATTTCATAAAATTGTAAATACCTACAGTTAAAAGATCACTACTGAAGTAGTCAGTAGTTGAAACCTGAAAGATAAATGTTCATGGTAGCATCTGGTATGTAGGCAAATCCACAGTTTTTAAATTATATATTCTGAAAAAGCAGAAGATTCTATTTCCTGAGAAGAGGGGAAAAGTCAAAAGATCAGCAAAGAAAAGGCTGGAAGATGTTGCTCTGAAAAGTATTTTCTGATTTAAATATCAAAACAGGAATGTCCAGAACCTGCATGGTGTGGAAAATTCTGAATGAACAATTTGCGTCGGAAGTTTACAATTATTTTACTGGAATGGGAAAATAATGATCCAATAGAATAATTTTAAAAGAGTCAATTCTCTTTAGGGATTACCAGCTTACTTGCAAGGAGGAGAAAGGGAGTAGTTTAATAGTGGTGAGGTGCTGTCTGACACTGGGGTTGGGGAGCAGAATGAGACTCTGATAGTTTTAAAGGAAATGCATTGGAACCTGTATTCATTTCTATTTAATGTATATGTTTTCCTCAGTTCATAATCAAGTAGAAGAAACATTACGGACGCAGTTAGCGCCACAAACTCCAGAAACTAACTTCAGGGTAAGCTATAGATCTTTCAACCACTTTTGCAAGTGCAGCGATATGATGGAATAATTCAAAATACGTATTTTGTATTTGAGTGTAAATTTGAGTGTTAAGGAAACTGATCTTCTGACTCTTAGACATCTTTGCTACTTAAAACAGTACATATAATTTTGTAAAATTTTCCTGACCCTCTCTTTGGATTGAGGATTCTTTTGGTAGCCACTTTCCTGTTCAGCATGGTTGGAGTGACCGGTGAGCCGAACCTACAGCTGGATGCATCCACCTGACCTGCTGCCTTTTTTCCACATGAGCCAGGGAACAGCTGTATCCACAGGAGACACTCCCAAACAACCAACTTACAGAGCTGGGTGTCTTCTGCTTTGGCCAGAGGAGTGGAAAGCATTGGGGGTGGGATGAGAGAGGGGGCTGCAGGGAGGTTGAGGCAGCAGCTGCTGCCCAGCATTTCTCCCACCTTGGCAGGACCCAAATCTCTTGGTCTGCAACACAAACTCCCCTTGGCAGCAGCCCAACTCCTCATGGCAGATGCAGGAGGGTGAATTCTTTTTCATATTATTGTTTCAGGAGTCTAGCTACCTATTTTCTAGTAAGGAATCTATTGGACAAGAGCTGGGGAATTCCTTTGCACCAAATATTAGAATTAAGAAGGAGCCTTTGGATGACGAATATGCTAAAGCTATGGCCCCACAGCAGGGACTATTAGACAAAATTAAAGATGAACCTGGTAATTCTGAGGTAAGTTTCCCATTGCATTTCTCATTTTGGTCTGACAGCTGACCGCTTAAGCTGAACATAAATTCAGCAATTTATTTAGTTTGTTGACCGAAATTTAACTTGAAGAACATAGTTTAGTAGAAGGATTTTTCCCTCTTACAGTACTATGAAACCCACTCCCCCTCAACTTTTTGATGTCTTGTTACCTTGTCTCTGAAAATGTTTTTCTTTTCTGTTAGAAGCAAAGCCAAATGCTCTAAAACTTCTGTTACTACATCTGTCGCAATATAGACAGTTTATCTAACTAGGAAATAAACTGTAAATCATATTTTTTAAAAATACTTTATGAGCAGTCACAATTAGAGATATGAATAAAAGCAGTGTTATTGCTGCTACTCCCTTCTTAAAAGTTGCCTTTGCAGGCACACTAGTTTGTTCTTGTTTTAAATTAACACTTAAAGGTCTTGCCAAAATATTTGAGTACTTACACATCAATGAAGTCAATTTAAGTATGTGTTTAAGTAACTTTCTTATTCAAGACTGACACTTTTTATGATGATACAGGTAAAACTCAGTAATTGAAACCTGGAAAAGGTCTGTCCTCTGGACTGAGTAGTGCTGGGGCCAGGATTGCTGAGCTCCAGCCGATCTCTGTCCCACCGGTTTGCTGTGTGACACCAGGGAAACTAGCTGTGCTGCAATTCCTGTCTCCTCACTGCTCATATCTGGGTTACATGTCAGACTGGATATGTTAAAGGTGTGCAAAACATCCCTAAGTGATGCATCCCTTTGCACCAACACACAAGTGCTGGTGTTCCTGTGCAGGTGTTAGTTTTTAGCATCAGTCTCTGTTCTTCTGCTGAACCTCCTCTACTCTCCGGGCCTGTCTTTCCAGCACTTTTTCCTCTTTTCCCATAATACTCTCAATTTAATAAGTAAAATATTTGCAACTTCAGATTTTACTGTCCTTCTGATTTGTTCAGTCTCTGCGGGATTGTTTGGGTTTATTTTTCCTTGAACCTATAGGATATCAAACCATGTGTAGATTAGTTAAATCTGTCTCTTCTTTTATCCTCCCAAGATGGCATCTGCTGTGTGGATTTGTGTGGAATGCAAGGCGAGATGTCTGTGGTTATCAAAGATCATATTAATAAGTAAAAATGAAGACTTGAAGAATTTAAATGTCAAATATCGTATGGTTCAAAATATTCCTTCCTGGAGTAAAATCCTGTGATTATCAACTCTGCCTGATACTGGAAAAGTAGGAGAACTGAGTTCATTTTGTTTTGCTTTAGATTGGAATTACTATGGGGGGATTTTATGGATTATTTTTATATTTTCTGAAAGATAAGAGCATTTCTTGCTGTAACCAATAGTTGGAGCTGAAGGTTTTTTGGCTTTCAGCATTGTTTTGCTGCTGTAAAAGCTTGATCATGCACAGTTGATGTCAGGATTTGCCTCCATTTCTTTTCCTACTCTTGACTAAGGATACAATTGCAGTTAAAGTGCCTTAAAATCTGTATGTCTGAAAATGATTAATTTTTTAATAATAATAATAATAATAATAATAATAATAATAATAATAATAATAATAATAATAATAATAATAATAATAATAAATGGTGCTTAAGAATCTCATCACAGTATGCCTGTACCCAGCTTAGAGCTTCTGTACCTGAGATTTGATTGTTTCAGTCTGATGGTTCACATGATCAAGGAATACCACTGCCTGTCTCCTGGGAAACATGTTGAGAAATAGTTTGGTTGTCTAGTATAGGAACTTCTAATTTTTCCACAGGAGTGAGAGGAGAATTCAGTTTGAGCATGTGCTCAGTGGAGGTTGTTGTGGGATTTTGGGAGCTGGTGGAAGCTGGGGGAGCATCTAACTGCCACTGGCAAGGGAGAGCTTCCTTTTGCTTAGTGATTCTGAATTGGTTTCCCTGGCAGCCAGGCAGCAACTGTGAATTTAGCTCAGTCATAACATGACATCATGCCTCACTACTCTCAAATGACTGTAAGTAGGCTAAATCTTATCATCTCTGTAGTTCCAAGAGATTATGCTATTCAGCCTACTAAGATTTATATGTGGGGTGTTCCAAGCCGCTTTCTGGCTCAGATTTCTAGGAAGAGCAGGGGCAGGAAGCCTGGTGTCAGTGTGAATAGCTGCTGGGGACTAAGGCAGTCATTTGTAGCATGTCAGCTATTCCACCAGCAGCTGTCCAGGGATTTTCTCATCCTGTACCAAATGTGAGGTGATTCCCCTCATGCTGGAGGTGGGACTGTGATGGTCTGGTCCTGGTGGTGCCAGCCTTGGTCTGCTGCAAAGCTTCAACTTAGGCTGCTCCAAGGTCCTAACTCCTGGTTAATATAGAACTCTCCCCGATGAGGTCTCAGCTCTGTTTCATTGCTATTCTTCTTTATGTGAAGATAAAACTTCTTTCCCAGAACAGGGACAAGAGCTGCAAAAGCATATCCAGCTGGAAAGTTTGAATAGAAAGCGGAGATTTCCTTAAGCTTCGGCTGAATTTTGAGGTGTCTTGGAATGCAGCTGGAGAGGCGAATGCACCAGGCAGCCCCACCTGTCCATTTGTGCCCCCTCAAGTGTGGTTTGCTGTGGAATTGTGAGCAGGAGCTGTGTGTGGTGCTCACTTATCACCCAGCCTTCGGAGCAGGCTTAGGACACCCACTCTTCCATGAGCTTCAATGCAGCATAGTGAAAGAATGGAATCCTATAACCTGTTATTACATATGTATATTCTCTTTTTCCCTTCCCTTTCTTTTAGGAGTACGGCCAACAACCAAAATCTCAGGAAGGGGAGCTGAAAATCAGTGCTGTTTTTTCAGTCAGTGGCAATCCTTTTGGTAAGGAATAGGCAAGACTAATTCCATTTAAATCTGTAAAATGTGTCACCTCTGCTAACAGTCTTGCAGGTCACTCCACATTTTGTTCTCTGTGTCTGATCCCAGTAGGAATAAAGAACTAGTTTGGTTTAGAGAGAATGAAATTGAGATTATAAAATAATTGTGGTTTTGAGGCATAGGAAAATTGAATGTGAAATGCATAAGAGAACTGAATATGTTAAATAGTCTTAAGCTGAAGAAGAACAGATTTAGATTTTAGAAAAATTAGATTTAGGTTTTAGAAAACAATTGTTCCCTGTGAGGGTGGGGAGGCCCTGGCACTGGTTGCCCAGGGAAGCTGGGGCTGTCCCATCCCTGGAAGTGTCCAAGGCCAGGTTGGACACTGGGGCTAGGAGAAACCTGGGATATTGGTGTGTGTCCCTGCCCATGGCAGGGGATGGAATGGGATGTCTTTAAAGTCCCTTCCCACCTAAACCATTCTATGATTCTATGAAAGGGATGCTAAAAGTGCATTCTCCATCTTCAGAATAGTTATAAGAATCTGCTATGCAGAAAACCAGCACAGGGCATGCATTTGTGGAGAGTTCATCTGCTATTTGATTCTCCTCTAAACCCTGACAACCCAAATAAAGCCATGAGCCTTGTGCTTGCCCCTGCACATCACTGAGTTCTGTGTAATAGATCTGTAGCACTTACTCTGTGTTTTCTCTGTGTGGTTTTTTTTTTTTTCAGTTCCACAGCTGTCATCAGGTTTCCAGCCTGCTGTGGCATCCTCTGGCATGAGTAAAATGCTGCCCTCAGTTCCAAGCACAGCTGTTCGGGTTTCCTGTTCTGGCTGTAAAAAAATCCTGCAGAAGGGGCAAACTGCCTACCAGAGGAAAGGCTCAACCCAGCTCTTCTGCTCCACACTGTGCCTCACTGGATATACCATTCCAGCTTCTCGCCCACCAGCTTCCACCAAGAAAACCTGCTCAAGCTGCTCAAAGTAGGACAATGCTTTCATTTGTTCTACGAATAATTTATATTCAAGCAGATAATGAAAGGCTTCAGTTCTGTTCTTGTGCCCCTTGCTGTGTCAGTAGCGCTGCTCCTCTTACTCTTCCCTTCAAAAATTGGTGGCTGACGCTGTTCCTTGTTAATTGGTCTGTCTGTTTGCAGTTCCATTTCCTTAATTTGGTTTTACCTACACATAAATTTAAAAGCTTCTGTGGTGCAGAATGCATCTTCTCTTTTTTTGACTTAAATGAGCCAAATATGAATAACTGTATTACTGTATTACAAAATCTTCCTGCCATTTCAAAATGTCATTGCACTCTCAAAACTACTAACAAGAGTACATTTTCAAAAAGTATTTTATGCATTATTTCTTCTAGACAAAAATAGATTTATGAATCCCTAAAATGAAGTAGAACTTGTGTGAGTTAATGTATTTGAGGCAGAATATTTCCTCAAATTCTAAAAAAAAACCACTCTTCTTTTAGCCTTTATTGTGTGATCTTTGGTTTCTATAGGTCTTAGATTTTCAAACCTCATCACTGCTGCTTTCATAACATGTAGAGACATTAAACTTATTAAGAATTGAATTTTTTAGGTAATGGGAGTTTCAGTACCCAAATAAATTATTTTCTACCTAGGCCTAGAGTGGAAAGGTGAGGCTTGCCTTTTTTGAGCCTATTTGGACAAAATAATTTAGAAAATACCTAAGTTTTCCACAGGAAAATTTACACAGGACTGTGTATCCTGTGCTGGAAACACAGTCTCAAATCTTCAGCTCTAAAAACATCTTAATTGTTATAGTTTTTTGTTCATTTATATTATGTCCAAATTAGCAAAAGGAGAACTTTGTGGCTGGCTCTGTAGGATGTCATAGCTGTACATTCACTCCAGACAAACAATTTCCAGGCTGATCATGCTACAATCCATTTATACAGAATTATTCATGTGTATTATTTTTAGTTATGAAAATTACTTTGCCAAAGGAATGCTGCTTTGTTCATCATTTCTTCAATAACAAATTTTTTACTTCAATTTTTACAAGGGCAACTGAACTTAAACTTCAGACTTCAATTAATTATTCTTTCCACTTGCTGCCTTAGTGTGAAAAGGCCTTGGAACAAAGTTTAGAAGTCTTGGTAATTTGTATTTATTCTGTTGAAAAATGAGTTATGTCAGACGGGATGTGTGAGAAGGAGACGTCCTTCCAAGCAAGGAGGTTATATAAATATTTTCTCCTAGTTTTCTGACTTCAGCGATTCAAAACTATTCTGTGAAGGACTGTTTCAAAAGGAAGAAGAAATAAGGAGAAAGTTCAGTGTGTTAAATCCAACAACAAATAAACAAAATTCTGGAAGAGAAATTAGAAAGTTTATATACTTATTAGACCATGGTGGACCAAACTAATGGTGATTAGAAATTGTGGCCTTTCATTTTTCACTTTTTTTCCCTGCTCTCTTATTTGCTAAAAGGAATTATTCAACATATCCTGCTTTCTAAATTTTTTGTTAATAAAGACTGTGCAACACAGTTACTTTCTCCAAGTTCCTTTAGAAAAGATTTAATGTTAGAGCTTGTGCTTTTTTTAGGCCACTCCTAAGTCCAGGTGCAAAACATTTCACAAAATACCTGCTTAAGAATTGTACTTCTCACTTGTTTTCCTAATAGGAAAGCAAAATTGAAGTCAGATATGTAGACAGCAAAAAGTAAAGGTTTAAATTAAATGGCTCCACCCTTTCCTGGAGAATGTTTGGTCTCCAAAATAAGCAAGAACAGCAAGTTGACATGAAACCAACATTAATCCTTTATCTCTGTGTTTGTTTTTCTTTTTCCATAGAGAAATTCTAAATCCAAAGGACGTAATCACTGCCCAGTTTGACAACACAGGCTCCAGTAAGGATTTCTGCAGCCAGTCTTGTCTGTCCACATATGAACTGAAGAGGAAACCCATTGTCACTATACACACCAACAGCATTTCCAGCAAGTGCAGCATGTGCCAGAAGAATGCAGTGGTAATGGCCATTTCCTCATTTGAATTTCTTTAGCTTAGCACGTATTCTTTCTGTCCTTGCTGAACATTCCTTTTCTTCCAGATCAGGCACGAGGTGAATTACCAGAATGTGGTGCACAAGCTCTGCAGCGATGCCTGTTTCTCCCAGTTCCGCTCGGCCAACAACCTGACCATGAACTGCTGTGAATATTGTGGAGGATACTGCTACAGTGGCTCTGGCCAGTGTCATGTCATGCAGATAGAGGGACAGTCCAAAAAGTTCTGCAGTTCTGTATGTGTGACAGCTTACAAGCAGGTACATGTGATGGGACAAGGGGAAATGGATTCCCACCGTCAGAGGGCAGAGTTAAATGGGAAATTGGGAAGAAATTCTACCCCATGAGGGTGGGGAGGCCCTGGCACAGGTTACCCAGAGAAGCTGTGGCTGCCCCTTCCCTGGAAGTGTCTATGGCCGGGTTGGACACTGGGGTTTGGAGCAACCTGGGATAGTGGAGTGTGTCCCTGCCCATGGCAGGGGGTGGAACAGGATGGGCTTTAAGGTCCTTTCCAACCCAAAACATTCTGGGATTCCATGATTCTGTATTTGGACAAAATACTAAATAAGAATCAATCTTATTTTTTTATTAGATTTTAGGTGTTTTAAGAAACACCCAATTCTACTGGTTGGTTATTTCAGTTACTGTATTGGTCTAAGTTAACTGCTTTTGTCATTTCTAGAATAACAAAATCAATAAGGTTGGAAAAGCCCTCCAATATCATCAAGTCCAGCCTTCAACTAAATACCTCAGTGCCCACTAAACCATATCATAAAGTGTCACAGGTCAAAGTGGGTTTTAAACACTTACAGGGATGACAATTTGCTTTGCCCAAACGTGTTGCTCTTTTTTTCTCACCACTGGAGCAGCTACCAGAGAATTCCAATGTGGGAGAAAACATAGTGGGACCCCCCAGCAGCAGCCCCCTGTGACTGTTTTTAGCCTTGAGATGCTCCTTAAAGACTATTCTTTATTAAATTGTAGCCCTTGAACTATGTGGAGGGGAAAAGTAATAGTTAGTTGATAACTGTGATTTTAACTTCTAAATTTTTCATATTTATTTTTGATTATTCAAGACCTGAGCATTTAAAAGAACCTTAATTTATTATAATAGCTCAGTTATTTTTGAATTATTTATTCTAATGCAATTACTTCAGGAAAAATTTCCCCCTGATAAAAGAATGGAATTTCATTTTGTGACTTGACTCTACTGTCCATTATCCAGACCACTTATGTCAAGAAAGGCCTAATGAAGTAAAAACAAAAAGTACGGTAAATGTATTTCATCCAGAAAATTACCTTCAGAATTAGTTGTCCTCTGAAACAAATCTGGAAATAAAATTAAATACGCTGGAAACATTTTCATGCTGCTTTTATATCACACATCAAAACCCTATAGTGATAGTTTCCTCGAAAATACAGTATGTTCAAAGCTTATAAGGTTAGGTCAAATATATTTTAAATTGATTTTTAAACAGCATTTAGCTCAATTGTCAGGTACATTCTGATACTTTTTGAAAATCTGTGTGTGTTTTTAAATCCCTAAAAGCTTATACTCTGTTCTGTCCTGTGAAGAGCTGGAATAGCTGGTGATAGAACAAAGGTGCATTTTTAAGGCTGTCATACTAAAATAATCTGGTGCACTAATTCTCAAAGTTTTTTTTCCAAACTTAAAGACTTTAAAAAACCCTTAACCACAGAAAATGTGTCTGAGAGGTTTTTTACTGTGTCTCTCTCAAAAGAAGTTTGTAGACCACACACTGGAAACTGTGATTACTGCTGGCAGATGGATCTCTTTCCCATCTTGCTATCAAACATCATCAAGGAACCTTCTTCTCCCTGTTCCTTGTTTCCTCATCTCTTCAGTGGGAATATTGTTTACCTACACAGCAGATGCATTAAAAACATAAACAAGATGTCAGTCCTCAGCAAGATGTTGGAAGTTGTCTGATACAAGGTGCTGATCTGTGCTAATACAACCTGTAGGAGTGTTTGCAGTACCCTGGTTAAAGTGGTACTGGTTAAAGTGGCCTGGGAAGGTGTTCAAACCAGATCTCAAATCAGTGAATCTGCACCATAAATAACACAGCTGTAAAACAAGTGCTGTTTAAAGCACACTGGCACGTTTTATAAATACTTTATGTATTAGTGACCTTTTCCAGGTTAATAAAAAATGCCAAGTTTCAAATGAACAATCAGTTTCCATGTTTCCACAGAAGTCAGCTAAAATTACACCCTGCACACTGTGTAAATCTCTGAGATCTTCAGCTGAGATGGTGGAGAGCACAAATAACTTGGGGAAGACAGAACTGTTTTGTTCTGTTAACTGTTTGTCAGCATACAGAGTAAAAATGGTCACTTCTTCAGGTAAGCTTATCCTTTTACTTCCGTAGAAACTTAATTTAATGTGTCTCATATCCTGACTTTATTTGTCTTGAAAGTTAAGGCTGTTTTTTTTTAAGTTCTTTTTTGGGAGGGTGGAAGGTGTTTTGTTTTTTTTTAAAGGGAAGTGCTGAGATGGGAATGAAAGGGCATTTTATTGTAGATAACTGTAGCAGTGACAGTACAGCTATTTCAGTTTTGGTTTTAGGGAGCTTGAACATGATAGCCAATCCTCAATCTATATTTTTACTCTTGTAAGTGCAGCTGGTGGATTTCCCAGCTAGACAAGCCTCTTGTGTGGACATGTGCCATACCACTGCTGGGACTCTTCTCCCCCTTGTTCCCTGGGCTGAGCAGCTTTATTATTTCTGCCCAATGTCACATGGAGCTAGGCAAACATTTTCAGCTATTTTTCATATGGAAATAGAAAAACGCTTACTGACATCCTAGGGATACTGGGAGATTAATTAAATTTCTGGCAAGCAACAGGCACAGCAGCTGCAGTGTCTGCTTCTGAATCTGTGAAAAAGTCGTCTTGGGCTTCTGTCTGTGCCTTGGCTCGTCATTCAGACTCTGTTTTTGTATGCACGGTACAAAATTAGCCTCAATACAACTTCATGTTGCATAAATCACTTTTTCTTCTCTGTTTCACCCTCAGGTGTTCAAGTTCAGTGCAACAGCTGTAAAACCTCAGCAAACCCTCAGTATCACTTGGCTATGTCAGATGGGAGCATACGCAATTTTTGCAGCTACAATTGTGTAGTAGCTTTTCAGGTGTGACATCTAGGATTTCTTCTTAGCTGAATTAACAGAATGCTAAATTGATGGTGGAAATACCCAGGTGCAAAATGTAACCCTATAAAGTGAAGCCTGTCTATTTGCTTTCCCACAGAATCTGTTCAACAAACCTGCAGGACTGAACTCCTCAGTGGTGCCCCTGTCTCAGGGCCAGGTCACTGTGAGCATCTCCTCGGGGACAGTGGTCTCAGCCACTGGCACCACCTCAACTGTGTCCCCCAGCTCCACAAGCACCTCAGCTGCAGCAGGGCTCCAAAAGTTGGCTGCCCAGTGCCAGCAGGTCACCTTTACCCGCTCTGTTGTGAAAATAAAGTGTCAGCACTGTAACAGATCGTTTGCCACCAAACCAGAACTGCTTGACTACAAGGTAATAAAGATCAGGGCTTTCAAAGCTCTTTTTTAGGAAACCCACAGAATTGTAGTTTATGTGCACTGGTCTGTCAGTATGGCTTTGTTGCTTGCAAAGACCTGCTATGGAGGGTTTTGAAACTGATTTGGCTTAACTGATCTCAAATTAATACTGATACTAGCTCTGTGGTCTTAAAACCAGAAAAAAAAGCCTCCCAAAAAAACCCAAATGCAATGGTTGCCTGTCTAAATAAACACATCTATATGTCTTGGACCCAGGGATGCTCCTTTTAATCGAAGGACAAAGCACATTGGTGAGGGCTTTCTGCAGAAAATTTTGCTTTATTATAAAGCTAAATGGGGACACTTATTTGCTGGTGCTCTGTTGCTGATTTCTAAGGGTATAAATACTCTTCTGCATTTCTATTAAAAATTTAAATGTATTATCTGGAATGTGACTCATTCAAACACTGAAACCAAAACATTCTGGCTGTGTTGCAGGGTAAAATGTTCCAGTTCTGTGGGAAGACCTGCTGTGATGAGTATAAGAAGAAGGGCAATATGACAGCTTTGTGTGAATACTGCAGGTTTGAGAAAATTATCAAGGAGACAGTGAGATTCTCAGGCATAGATAGAACATTCTGTAGTGAAGGTAAGAAAGGGCAAAACCCTGTCTCAGAGAAATCAAGTCACAAGTGTTTTGTCTTAAAAGTATCAGTAATATTTAAAGAAATCTAATATTTTTAAGTTAGGAATCTGGTTTTTAGGTTTAGGAACACACAACCCTGTTCACACTTTACATTTTAATGGTATGTTTCAATTAATTATTACAGGTATCACTAAATACAGGAATTAGGAGTGCTGAGGGATTGTCATATTGGTATTAAAGAATGTTTTTGCTGTTTTCTTTTAGTTTGTAAACTGCTCTATAAACACGACTTGTCTAAGCGCTGGGGAACCCACTGTAAAATGTGCAGTTACTGTTTACAAACTTCCCCCAAACTGGTCCAGAATCATTTTGGGGATAAAAGGGAGGAATTTTGCTCAGAGGAGTGCATGTCTAAATTCACAGTTTTGTTTTACCAGGTAAGCAATATTCTCACATTCTCTAGGTTTTTATACATATACCCCTTGTTGGAGTTTCCAAGTGTGTTCAATTTCTCCCTCACTCTGTTTTCCTAGATGGCAAAGTGTGATGGTTGTAAGAGACAAGGTAAACTCAACGAGTCCATCAAATGGCAAGGGGAGATGAAGCATTTTTGCAATCTGCTTTGTATTCTGTTGTTTTGTAAACAGCAAGGTGCTTCTGACGTTCCACTCCCAAACAACACAGGTAAAGCAGGCTGGGGATGGTATTGCCTTTTGATGTGTGGGGTAGTGAGATGGATGTATATCTGCAAACTCACTTCAGTGAACTCTTTAAGATCTGTCTTCTCCTGGGGAGTTTGTCTGGTGCTGTTGAGTGGGCTGTGATTTAGATTGCTTTTACTTGAGACCGTTTCAAACTTCTGTAGGTATAAAATACAATTGCTTTGCGTACCAAAGAAATTTTAAAGAAGATGAAGCAAAAGCACTTGCTTTCAGTCACTTTCATGAAACAAAGGCCTGTTTCATTGGGGTAAAATGTACAGATGTGTGCTGCAGATGTGTTAAATATCTAGCTTGTCTTCATAACATCTAGAAGATATGGCAGAATGTTAATATTATTTTACCAATCAAGTGGTAAAATTAGTAGACTTAATGGTTTTAAATATAGACTTCTATATATACACTTAAACCAGCCACTTCTCTGCAGTCTGTAGGCTTATGAAGAGTTCCCGTTTCTGTGTCATTAAGTGTTGATTCTTGTGAAGTATTAGTCCCAAGGTTTAACAAGTGCTGTAGCTGTTTCCTTGAGCATGGAATGGGAATGAGGGTAGGAATAAAGCCCACAGGAACAGGAACTATGAGCTTCTGTAGGGAATGAGACACAATGGCCCACAAAGACAGGAAAAGAAAGGGAAACAAAAGGCAGGAATATCACTGATCCTAAAGAGGGGCATAATTTCCCACTGAGTGATGGTGGCTGCAAGGGTAAGGGACTCAAAACTAATTAAATATTAACTAGAAGTTTTTAGTGTGCACCAGGCCATGTTCAGCTTGGTGCACATTGTTTCAATTTGGTGCACATCTGCTGCTTACACTGGTGGGAGCTCTTTTCCCTTCTTGCTTGATTTCCTTGTGGAACCAGCTCCTGTTTAAACTGAAATGCTGCAGCTTCACACCTACATCCCCTTCTCACACAGCAACCTCTTTCATCTGGAGACAGATCTGAAGGGTGGGTGTTGTTTCAGAAATGCTTTTTTTTCTCAATTATCTTACTGCTTATTCTCATTTTCTTCTGTCCACTGTGTCCAGCAAACCTTTCCATGGCACCAGCCTCCTCCTCAGGCCCTCCTTCTTTAAGAAAGGACTCAACCCCTGTCATAGCAAACGTGGTGTCCCTTGCAAGCACCCCAGCTGCCCAGCCTACTGTTAACTCCAACAATGTTTTACAGGGTAAGGCAGCTGAATACCATGCCTGTACTTTTACATCTCTATTCCTGAACATTTATATTTGCTCAGGGATTTTATTTTTCACTGAGAGCAACAGCCATTTCTTCATTATGCTTCACATCAGTGCAGGTGATTGCATTTGTCCTTCCTTTATCTAGGTATAAATAATGACTTAAATTTATGTACATACATTAGGGAATGAGTTTTAATTGGAATTCTTTTTCTTGACCTTGGCAGAATATGGATTATGGTTCTTGATGATAAGTAGACACGTTATTGTATGTTGGTTTTTTTTCCTTCACAGGTGCAGTCCCTACTGTGACAGCAAAAACAATAGGAGATGTAAGTTTTACAAGAGACTTTTCTCAGTTTTGCCCAGATTATATCATTAACAAGTGAAGTATCCAGGAATTTGGCACCATCATTTTTTAACTAATTTTTGATTGGGATTTAAAATTCATCCAGCTTGCAGATGCTTTTTAACAAATTGTTAGAACTTACATGGTATAAGAGTCTTGTTGTGTCCACTGACAGATTGGATGTTTTAAGGCAAAACTTGTCAGATTGTAGCTCTTGAGGTATGTGTGGTTCTCAAGTAATTCTTGTGTGGCTTCTGCACTCGAGGCTGCCTTTTTTGCCCAGAAGTGGGATAGGATGGCAAAAGGACCAGCCTGGGAGGAGAGGACCAGCCTGGGCTGCTGGGACTGACATGACCAGGCTCTTGCAGCTTCATTTTCCTTCCCCACTCCCTTGCAATGTGGTAACAGAGCTGTGGGGAACCACTGTCACCACTTGCCTGGGGATAACTCTGAGAGTTCCTGTTCTTGAGCTCTTTGAGGTATGTGGTGTAACATCTTGCAACTCTCCTAAAATACAGAGATGCTTTTATGTAGCTTGAGGTTCTGGAAGACTGACAGCTTTGCTTTTAGCTGGAGTGTCACTTACAGATTAGAGTATGAGTTTTCCCTCTATTTTGAAATAGTTCCTGTTATTTGAATGCATGACTGAAAATTGCAGTTAGCAGGACATGGAATTAGTACGAGCATGAATAGTCAGTGTGTACCAGGAAATGATACTGTTGCTGCCAGCATTGCTGTTCATTTTTTACATTTATTTGTTTTCAGTGGTTTCACATTAGTTTACTTAGTTTTATTGGTGTCTGTATCAGCCAGACATGTAGTCATCAAAAGTATCTTAACATCATTCTTTTTTGTATCTCTTCCGTCAGTAAAATTCCAAGGTCAAAAGTTTATAGCAGTTATTTGACTACAGAAACCAAATATTCTTGTAGATTTGTTCGCTGTTAACACTGTTAACAAAATTAGCTTTATTAGCAAAATTAGCTTTAAACAACATTGATGTTGGATCAAAGTAAATTGAGATGGAAACCAGAAAGCACCAAATAAACAAGCTTATTTTGCAGTAGTTTTTAAATTATCATTTTTATCAGCAATTACAGTTTTAAATTGTTCAGCTTCCCCTAGCAGAGAGCAAAATCTAGTCTTATGTTACTCTTCAAACCAGTACTGACTCAACCTTCATTTGTGTTTCCCAAACAGGCAAGTACCCAGACAGATGCCCTAAAGCTCCCATCATCAAAACCACCCAGGCTTCTGAAAAACAAAGCTTTATTGTGTAAGCCAATCACCCAGACTAAGGCCACCTCCTGCAAACCTCACACACAAAACAAAGAATGCCAGACAGGTGGGTGTCTGATCTCCTACCCCTGTTGGAATTGTCTGTACTGCAGTTGAGAGAGTAATACATGATTTATGTAACAGAGAGTATTTTTGAATGTAATATAAAACCTTAATTAGTTTTCAGGTTGTTGTGTGACATTTTCCAGTAATTTTTGGTTTGTTCTGTTTTTGGTATAACAGAAGAAGAAGTACCTGCTCAGCCCCAGATCATTGTGGTACCTGTTCCTGTACCAGTGTTTGTGCCAGTGCCCCTCCACCTCTATACCCAGTACACACCAGTTCCCCTAGGGATGCCAGTACCTGTAAGTTATCCTGCAGTTCACTACAGAAGGCAGTGGTTTACAGGCTTGTTTTGCATTCAGCACACCCAGCACTGTGTAAGCCAATCACCCAGACTAAGGCTGTTGTGTCTGGTCATGCAAGTGGTATTTGGAGTCCTTGAAGCTATTTCCTTCCTTATTACATCATATTTGATTAAAAATTGCCACACAGAACTTCCAAATTGTAGGGAGGGTACAGACCTGTCCAGTCTGGAGTTATTTTTAACTTCATTTTAGTAATCCTAAAATATACAAAAGGTTAAATGGGAGGGATCTCCCTTGTGCATATGCTGTTTCACTTCATCCCTAGTTATGTTATAATATTTTCCACATGTTCCATAGGTACCAGTTCCTGTGCTCATCCCAACTACCCCAGATAATGCTGATAAGATCACTGAAAATATTCAGGAAAACAAGGAAAAGGTTTCCATTAATCCATTTGAAGCTGATCTCCTTCAGATGGCAGAAATGATTGCAGAAGATGCAGAGAGAGAAAAAACACACTCTCATGGTGGTAGGTGTTGGCTTTAAAATATGAAATGCAGTGAAGGTCCTCTCACCTCAGAAATTTCCCTTTCCCTGGTTCTAGATGCTGATTTGACTTGTGGTGACAGCAACAGGTTACTAGAGGTAGAAACCTCCAGATCAGTACATCATGTGTTAGAAGGAAGAGTCAAAATCAAGAAGGCAGAGCAGCAGCCTTAAAAGAAAATTTTTCTGTCAGGCTTTTTACGGAGGATTCTGGAAGGGTGAGGCAGGTCAGGGTTTGTAGGATAGCAAGCAAGCCGTGTAATGAAAGTGAAACAAGCTAGAAATAGATTAAAGAAATATCTTGCTGGTCAACAGATAACTCAAATAACAAGCCGGGAGGGATGGAAGCCTTTGGAAAAGCAAACCTACATTAGTTCTACATTTCTGTTTCCCCTGCAATAGCATGACCAAGGTAGAAAGCTGTTAGGAGAACTCCAGTGGAGGAGAAGGTACAGCATGTGTGTTCATGTTATGACCTAATACATAGGGTTTTTGCTGTTCAAAGTATTTCAGATTAGTTGTGCAAGCTGTCAGTCATGTAGATACAGATTTTCTCCTTTTTTTAAAGGATCTCAAACATCCGAGCACGAGCTCTTCCTGGACCCCAAGATATTTGAGAAAGGTCAGTAAGATTTTTTTTTATTATTTTGCAAATGGATTTTGATCCTGCTGCATCTTTTCTTGCAAACTCCTGGTTCTGCCTTTCCTGTAGCACATGGTGCCTGTGATCCCTCTCATTGCAGACCAGGGCAGCACATACAGCGGAGATCTGGAATCAGAAGCAGTGTCCACTCCACACAGCTGGGAGGAGGAGTTGAATTACTACACCTTACGATCCAATGCCCTGCCAGAACCTGATCCAGAACTCAAGCAGTTCTCCAAAGGTGATGTGGAACAGGATCTGGAGGCAGATTTCCCATCAGGTCGGTGTCACATGAAGAAAAACTCATTTTATAAAAACACACACAATTTTCTGCATGAGCTTTGTCCCAGCAGCCTGCTTGTGTGTTTTCATGTAGTGGAGTGGATGTTTAAAGCTGCAATAGTTAATCAGCTCTACAAAAAATTACTGGTTTTGGACTATTATTTCTGTCTTTAAAGACAGCACTCTGCAGAACCCCTGACAGGAGGAGCAGGAAGTTCTTGCTTGCCTTCTTTGAATTCATCACTTCTGTGTCCCGGGGTATAATCCATGTGAGCAGCAGCTAAGATCACATTTGCCTGAATAAATACACCCAACTCTTTTGGGGCCTTTATTGTCTATTGAGAATTTACTATCTTTATACAACAAGTGCACAGATTGCTTAATTAGTCAAATGTCAGGATTATTTGAATATATAGGTGTGATTGTCAGCTGTAAGGTGTTCCATAGTATCTCAGTGACAGTGACACTTCTACCTGGGCTGCTAAATCATGTGATTAAACTCTTCATGGTGTTGATTTGACTTCAGACTCATTTGACCCTCTCAGTAAAGGACCAGCTTTACATTCACGTTCACGGGCAAGACGGAGACACAGGGATGGCTTCCCACAGCCAAAAAGACGGGTAAGGAAGTGCTTCTGGAACACAAATCTCTTACATTTTGAAATAACAACATTATGTGCCCTAATCTAACCATCTGTGGGTGAGGAGCTGATTAAATGCTGCTTTGTTTGGATGTCTTTGCTTATCTGTAGGGACGGAAGAAGTCTGTAGTTGCTGTGGAGCCCCGGAATTTGATGCAGGGCTCCTACCCTGGCTGCTCTGTTTCTGGGATGACCCTAAAGTACATGTATGGGGTAAACGCCTGGAAAAACTGGGTCCAATGGAAAAATGCACAGGAGGAACAAGGGGACCTGAAGTTTTCAGGTAAATTTGTCTCTCAGTGGAAACAGAAATACTTAGTTGAAGAGCACTTGGCATTCATTGTTCAAGTAAAAATTAGGTTTAGATATCACTGAGTTTTGCAATACCTGTGAGTGGAGAACAGATTTTATAGAATTCTGTCATGTGTCTTTCCATATATTTAAAAATCATAGCTATTACATTCTTAATTGATCTCCTTCCTTTAAAAAAATACTCTAATGCATTAGAAATCTCCATTTTGCCTTCCTTTGCATGCAGTAACTCTTCATTTGTAGCACAGATGCTTTATGCAGCTGCAGAGCTTTTCTGAGCTATTATAGAACCATGAAATTACAGACTTATCAGACCATAATTCTGAGTTGACAGCACCAACTTGGCCACATCCATTTTATCTGTAGCTGGCACATTCCCAAAGTATTTGTTGGTCAGCAGAATTGTTTGTTGTAAAAAAATTGTGTTATCCAACATCAAAATCTTAACACCTTATTTCTAGGCTTCACAGCTGGAAAAAAAACATTTAAAAAGTCTGCCCATTCTGTGCTGCAACCTACCTGAAACTTAACTTTACTGCTCCTCATGTCTCACAGGGGTGATGGATAATAATGACAATTAAATACAATTTTGCTTATTTTTCCAATAATGAATTATTTTATTATTTTTTAAAAATCCCAGCAGAACTGGGATTTGGCAGTGTCCTCTTTTCCCTGGTCTCAGATCTTACATCATTGCACTGAGTTTTGTGGGAAAATTTTCAGAATCAAGCAGAGAATTTAAATTAGGAATTGAGCCCTTTGGGAATGGTGGGGAGGAGACCAAACCATAATAGTTACTTCTGCAATTTAAAAAACTAAGCATGGCAGGACTTAGATAAGGAAGACTCCCCAAAGGAAAAAAATCAAGTTAGGATGAGATCTGCATTTTTATCTCTTGGAATTTTCGTTGTCACTCCATGAGAACAGCTGGGGTCTATTTCCCAGAAAAGAAATATTCACATGAGTTACTATGTTTTCTTCTTGAGGCCAAGGAAGTAAATATTACAGTCATTTCCAGAAAACTGTGCCCACTCCCAGAAAGATTCCCTGCTTATTCCCAAGCAGATGCTTCTGAGAAGTGGAGCAGCCAAGCCTGCTAATTTCATTGCAGATCATCTGATCAATCAATTCCTGCTTGTGCTGCTTCCCTTTCCAAACCCACTGCATGTCCCATTGAAGCCTTTCTTTAAGAAATGGGATATGCTGCACCCAACTCATGTCCAGAAATACTCTGGGTCTTTCTCTGGCTCTGGTGAGTCTCCCACTCCTGAGTCCAGCTGGAGAGGTAAAACCCATTTATCAGCCCCAGGCAGCCTTAAGCTCATTGCAGCCATTTCTGTCCCACACTTTGGGTTCAGCAGACTCCCAAACATTTACGTGTCTGGGCTGTAAATTCCTGCAGCCTCAGTACTTGTAACATTTATACTGATTGCACATGCAGCTGCCTGGGTTTTTTTTGGCCAAATCATTAAGTTCTCAGACAACAGGCGGGAAGGAGTTCACCATTTAGTCATGCAAGGTAATTCATGTATGAGACAGGAATTTAGGAGTTCTGCCTACATGAAATAATAAGGAATGTGGGAAGATTTAATACGCTGAATTAATTTTTCTAATAATTTCCTTGGCCTCAGTTCATCCTGTGAAGCTCAAGGAGGACATTCTCTCATGCACATTTGCTGAGCTGAGTTTTGGTTTGTGCCAGTTTATTCAAGAGGTGCGGAGACCAAACGGAGAAAAATACGACCCTGACAGCATCTTATACTTGTGCCTTGGAATTCAGCAGGTAACTCTGGGAGTTAGGGCACTGCTGAGAACATACAGAACTTGCTCTGGTTACTTATGGGACATCCACAGTCCCACAGAGCAGCTTGGGCTTTATAGAGGAGGCAAGAATGTCTCTTTTTTGTGTTTCATTGTTTGCCTTAGTCCCATATATGACCCCTTTTCCTGGACTTTCTTATGGTCACTGTGACCAAGTTCTTCTATCCTTATAGGAATGTGATGTGGGGGCTGAGTATTTCTACCTAGACACAAATACTTGGATTTGGAACATTTTTGATAATTTTTCATGTGCAGGAAAGATTTTCTCTTCAGAAATCTTTGTTTTAAGATGGAATGGTTTAGATCTGAAATAATTGCACAGTGCTCTCCTAACATATAACTTCATGTGGAAGAGATTGCTCAGGAAGGATTCTCAGTGACAAGACATATATCTATTGTGTTGACAGTATTTAGAGAGAAAATACATTCGGAATAACTGCATTGTAATTAGTGAATACTAAGAGTAATGTAGTAAGTTCTTACCAGCCTTGTAACAGTAGCAGTACAAACCTAGAATAATGCTAATTTGTGTTTAAAACTCAATGTTCAGTACATTTCTGTTTCCTTAGAACAGCCAGCTTATTTCTGTTCTGAAATAGTCATTTTGAGATAGTCAAACGCTATTTTGATGTAGAACTTATTTAATTAGACATGGAATTATCTTGATTTTTTTTTTCTTTGCTATGCTTGGACAAAATGTAGAAAAAGTTAAAATTCAAAGTGCCACTGATAAGTTCTAGAAGCATCAGGGATTTTTGTGTCACAGTTTTGACTTATTTATTGATACAAACTCCTGACTTCTAGGAAACTTTCTTAAACTGCTCCTTGCCAAGTTTAAGGAACTTTTCTTCCTTCTTTAAGTTCTTTTCTTAAGGAACTTTCTTCTCCTTTCAGGAGGTATTAATATGTAAAGTTCTTTTCAGCAGAATAATACTCAATAACTATTCTGGTTTTTATAGGCAGACTCTTTCAAGAATATTAAGAGGAAGATGATTTTGCAGAAAATGGCTCTAGAGCTTGAAATATTAACCACAGTTCTTGCTCCTCTCACACTGGAGTGGTCCCAGTCCCTGCAGAAAATTTGATTTGCTGTTTTACTGGAGATTTCACCAAAGTGTTTGGCCCCATAAGACACTGGGACATAAGAAAGGGAAAGAATTTGATGTGCTGTATCTCCTCTACAACATCATATAACCATAAACTGTTTAAGTTCCTGTATTTTTCTCTTCTAGTACCTGTTTGAAAATGGTAGAATAGATAACATTTTCACCGAGCCCTATTCCAGGTTTATGATTGAACTTACAAAACTTTTGAAAATCTGGGAACCTACAATTCTTCCAAATGGTACGACAATTCTTTTGTTTTATGTAGCTGCATGACAAAACTGTATCATTAATTAATGTTTTCTCAGGGCCAGGAAGAGAATGTGATCTGAGGCTTTCATGTTAGTCTCCCCTCTCTACACCATGGATTTTATGTCTGTTTCTGCCAGTTATGATTACACTTAAATTTATCTTTTCCTCTGATCAATCCTTGGAAAGAAAGGATTCCCATTCTGGCACTCAACAAATTAGTTTTTCTCTTCCCTCAAATTTAAGCTCTTTTTTTTAATACAAGTAGCCAGAATTTAATACTGTATTTGAGATCAGGTACTGCAAAGTCTGTGTACAGTTGCACTGATATTTCCCTATTAGTCCTGGAAATACTCCTGGTGAGGTTGGAGATCACATTAGCAAACCATTGGAATTTTGTCTCAATTCCCAAATTAAGACTTCCCAAATTCTGCTGATACTTTAAATTGGTTTTCAATCCTGATTATGTGATTTATAGAGCTGGACACCAGCCCTATGAGCACATAAAGCTGGTGACATCTTTAGAGTATCAGTGAAATCTGAATAATGTTGGCAACTCCACAACTGCCTTTTCATTTAGAAAAATGAACTTTTTATTTAATACAGAAATTATCCAATTACCTATAGTTTGCTGCACGCTGTGATATTTTTTTTACGACATATTTCTTCTAAGCCCCTGTATCTCCCTTTCCTAACTGATTTAGGATAATTACAATGGGCTATTTATACACAAAATGGGACATTTTAAAGTCATACCTCATGTTGTAGGAATTACACATTGTTGCAGTTGGCTGACTGTGGTTTAATACAGTGAAATTAGAACTTAGTGAGAGTCTGCTAGTGTCTGCAGTTCCTTTTTATCCTTCTCTTCAGGTATTGGAAGATCATGCTGTTTGACAGCTTGGTTCTCCATTCTTCCTCTTATGTCTGTGCATGCAGTGTTCTGGTATTATTGGATTACAATTGCTGATGATAGGTGTAAATTTGATTTAGTATGTGGTTCATTAATAGAGGTTAGCTGAAAGAGGATTTATATGCATAAATATTTTCTTTTTTTCTTTGCCTATTCTTTGTAGGTTATATGTTCTCAAGAATTGAAGAGGAACACTTGTGGGAATGTAAGCAGCTGGGTGCATATTCCCCCATCGTTTTGTTGAACACCCTTCTGTTCTTCAACACCAAATACTTCCAACTAAAGAATGTCAGTGAGCACATGAAACTGTCCTTTGCCCATGTCATGAGGCGCACCCGAACTCTGAAGTATAATACTAAGATGACATATTTACGTTTTTTCCCACCCTTTCAAAAACAAGAGGTAGAATCAGGTGAGTGCTCACTGATCATTGGTGTCTGGGCAGTCACATTTGTGTGCTCTGAATTACAGAATCAGAGAATTCTGTGATTTTGTACTGTCTGCTTCTCTTTTAAAAAGGACTGGGGAGAAATATGTTCTGCTGTAAGCAGAGCTAAGCGTTCACTGTTATCCTGAATACATTTGTGCTATTTTTCACTGCTTTAAAAGAAATTCTGAATGAGCCAAGGCACCCAGGAAAAACTTACAAAGGAGGTGTCACAGATTTGGACACAAATTTGTTTAATAGTCTTTCATAACATCCTCAGCTTGCATAAAGCTGATTAATACTGCAAGAGTTAAAGGCCTTTTCTGAAGTCCTTTTCTCAGCACTTAATAATCTTGGGTTTTGCAAGTCCAGACCTTTATTGTGCCTTTTTAATTCCCATATTTGTCCTGGGTCTGTGTGGGGAGCAGACCAGGCAGCCCCAGTGGAGAACAAAAATATGGGGCTTGCACTCAGAGGCAGAGACAGTGAGATTTTTTTTTCTGTTAATTTTGGCATTTGGGAAAGGAAAGGCTTTGATCCTTCGGGCTTCCTCAGTTCGTAGCTCCAGTGCATTACATGAATTCATCTTTAATAAGTAAAATTATATCTTCCATATTTTCCTGCTAGTTCTTGGGGTTTTCTAGTTGAGGAATGGGCTGTGGATCTGGCCTGTAGGATGTGCAGTCCTTTGCCCACCCAGCAGATCACACCAGGTGGCCATGGTTGGATGGTGGCATGTGGCAGATCCAGTTCAAGGAATGGGTTTGGGTGACACAGAGTCACCACTGGGTGCTGGGCTGAGACACCAGGGCTTGTTTCTCAAGGTGCTGCTTTTCACTGAACTTTAGTGATGCCATTTTTGTGTATCCAGATAAATTATCAGTAGGCAAAAGGAAACGCAGTGAAGATGAGGAGGTTCCAACAGCAGTGGAAATGGCTGAAAACACAGATAATCCCCTCCGGTGTCCAGTCCGACTTTATGAATTTTACTTATCAAAATGGTAAGTGACAGAACTTGAGTTTGGGTCTGTGTGTAGACTAGAACAGGCATTTGGGCAAGGAGCCCACTCAGACCTTCTGTGCCTGTGCTGTGCTTCCTCTCCCCAGTTCCCAATCCCTCAGTGGGAGCAGAACAGGAATTCCAACTGTAGCACTGCTACTGAGACCCCCAAAGAGGTTTTGGTGGTTTTTTTGGTACTGTTGTTGAGTCAAGAACAGAGTTAGAGAGAGAAATATATTATTTAAATGAATTCTTTGATATAAATGCGTGACATTACTACAGTGCCCATGGCAGTCTCATCTCACTTATTTCCCATACACCATCCTTGTTGTGAGGAGATTATAACTAATACCCGAGAAATATCATGTTCCTTGTGAAAGAGTGTAGCAGAAGTGTGAATTAGATAAAACTCCTGATAAAATTTGCCTGCTGAGATGTGAGATTAACTCATGTTTAGGAGTTAGAAAGGAGACTACAGCAAGGACAGAAATATAAATCATTTTTCTCTCCTGTTTCTATCTAAACTTCAGTTAGATCCTTGAGCAAGTGGAAGATGATGTTCTTCTCTCTTCAAAGAAAATACACATGCAAAATGAAACAGCATCTTTTTAGTGTCAACTGAAACTCAGATAAATCATTCTCAGAAATGTACCTACTGAGCTTACTACAAATATCCCATTACTGAGGCAGAAGCATGTGTGCAGCTGTCCAGACTCTTTCTCTCCGTCTTCTTACCTTTCTTGTCTTCACTGGCACATTACTAGAAGCTTTTAGTTGTTTTTGGACTGGGAGAGCATTTTCATGTTCCCTATCATATTTCATAGCTGAGCCTCTGCTATATGCAGGCAGCAGTACAAATTCCTTTTGCTGTTTTGGTGTGATTATCCCAAAGCCAGGCAGGAGGGATCCTGGCTCTAGAGACTTTAGAACCCTACCAGAGCCTGGAAGCTGCCTTGGAGTCACTCAGGCTTTCAAGCAGATGGGCTTAGCATTGCAGCATGGTCAGGCAAGCTGGGATTTAGTTTTACTCGCTCTTAAACCACACTTTAGAATCATTTATGCAAAAATTCCCTCTAAGCTCATCAAATTCAGCTGTTCCCCCAGCACTGCCAAGGGCACTACAACCCATGTCCCCAAGTGCCACATCCACATAACTGTTAAATCCCGACAGGGACTCCACCAGTGCCCTGGGCAGCTGTGCCAGGGCTGGACGTTCCTTTCAATGAAGAAATTTTCACTAATATCCAGTCTAAGCCTTGAGGCCATTTCCACTTGTCCACATTATTCAGCAGTTCTGGAATCCCACAACCAGTTTCACTCAGAGATTGCATGTCAAATGCATTTATCACTCTACTATTAATTGGATGACACTGAAGATCCACTGCTGTAAAGAATTTACTTCGATTTTCTTTGTGTCTTTATAAGTAACTAATGCTGAGTGACCTGGAAACAACTTAAGCATTCCCTATGAGGAAGGGGGAGACAGTGTTGCCATGTCAGTGTAACCTGGATTTTTTTGCTGACTCTCTCTTAAACTCTTGGTAAGATTGTAAATGCAGCCTGATATTCCTAAACCTTATTTCCTTTCCGTTGCCAGTTCTGAAAGCGTGAAGCAGAGGAGTGATGTGTTCTACCTGCAGCCTGAGCGCTCCTGTGTTCCCAACAGCCCCATGTGGTATTCCACATTGCCAATAGACCCAGGAACCTTGGACATCATGTTAACACGGATTCTTATGGTGAGGGAGGTACACGAAGAACTTGCCAAAGTCAAATCAGAGGACTCTGATATTGAGTTATCAGACTAACTGCAGTGGGGTATTTTTCTTTGAATACACATCAGAAGCACCAAAATGTGAATACGTCCAGCCTTTGGAAAATGTGTATCAAATAAGCCAAGATGATGTCGCCTACAGTCAGATTTTGTACTACATTGGATGTACAAACTGGAACTGGAAGGAAGCAAGCTGTGTAAGCTGCAACTCCCAACGTGTCCTGTAGCACCGATCAATCCTCAGAACAAATCCAAGTGGAACTCACCTATTGGATTGGTGCATAAATCCTTTATCTGTTTAGGATTTTTAAAAGTTGTGAGATATTTTTAAGAAAAATGCTTGTGTAAAACCTACCCTCACACTGTTGGGCATGGAGAGTTAGATTGTGGCTCAGGTGACTTCCCAGCCTGCTGGCTGACAGCCCTTGCTGCCAAGGAACGTGTGGAGATCCTCGAGCTCTTCCAGAGGATACAAGAGAAAGGGGTGAGGTTTAGACAAACAGACACCTTCCGTTATAAATACACCTACACATACACTTCTGTATTTTTTTTATTTTTTTTTTTAACTGGGATCAAATGTTGGGAAGGCAGGAGTCACTGGCCATCCCAGTGGACAACTCTGGCTGCTGTTAACTGATCACACAAGGCCAGACACCCGCTCCAGGCTCACACCAACTCTCACTCTGTTGGAAGAGGTGCTGTAGGTCAAACTTCCGAGTGACCTTTTGGGGAATGTCCAGGGGGGGTTGTCCTGTGCAGAATCCCTTGCCCAGCCCAGTAGCTCTGCAGCCTGTCCATATAACCCAGCAAATACTGTGGTGCGCGGAAAGGTTATTTCCCTTAAGGCAGCTTTCCTTTCTCCTCTTTCCCTACTCCTATGGTTTTGATTATTTTGTAAGGCAAATCTAGAGAGGACTTTGTCATTTCAAACAGAAATACACACACACTCTTTCTCTTTCCACCTTTGCAATGCAGGCAGTGTTGTACAAAGGATGCAGTATTACTTCTGAAAACAGAACTGTGGTAGAAAATGACCATGTGTGTTTTTATCCCACCCCACCCAAAGAGATTTAGTCATAGTGTTGGAAATTGAAAGAGATTTTTTTTTAAGACTTGGCTGTTACTGAGTCTTTTGGAAGAGAAAAGCTCCCATGTGATGTTTAGAGGACAGGACATTATCAGAGACTGTATGTCTGTTTTCTCAAGCTCTAGGTGTGTGTTTCTGATGACCAGTGGTCACAAATTCATTGGAAACCCAAACTATTTTTAAAGAGGAGAATTGTATGGTTTTTATCGAGCTCTGGTCAGTTATCCATCTTCTGTAACAGGGGTCTGATATTTGAGCTTGTCACTAAAATTTCAAGAGATGAAAATCAACAGCCTTGAATAATATTTCAGATTTTTTGTTTTGTTTTGGTTGGTTGGTTTTTTTTAAATATTTTTTTAGCAGTTACAAAAGTAATTTAACAAAAATAAAATCAGAAAGTAGTCTATTGACGTTGTGTACTCAGTAGTCCTGTCCCTGCCTGTAACAGATTTCACTGATGTATTTTTTAATACAGAAAATTCTGTGAAAAGTAAAACCTGCCCCTGATTCTGACTGACCAAAGCCCATCTGTGTCTGTCATTTCTGAGCAAAGGTTCTGCTTTCTCCATGGTCTGGCATTCCCAGGGGAGATGTTTTTGCCACTCAGCACAGGCATTTTCCTGCCAGCTCAGTTCTTGTTCCATGAACACCAATCTGCCCCTCCCCATTGTCACATTAAATAGTGAAATTGCAGGCAGAGTGGTTTGCATTGGGAAAGTTCAGAGAAAACAAAGCCATTCTGGAATGATCAGTTTGTAGGGGATTAAAAATGTCTGAGGGGTGTCTGCTGCACACAGGTGAGCCCAGAGCCTTGGTGGCTGTTACACAGGGGAGACTCCAGGAATTTCTGCGTCTCCTGGGCGGCTGCTGGGGGTGCAGCATGCTGTCCTTGCCTGCTCCTCCTTCCCTGACCCCCCTGGGAATGAGCATGGCAGTAGTGAGGACAGGCTGTGGGGAGGGCAGGCTTTTCTTGGGTGGGATGGTGTGAAAAATAATCCCAAAATTGAGTGTTCCTTAACAAACATTAACAGAAATATTCCCATAGAATAACATAGGATATTTGTACCTTATGAGAAACACATTTATTTCTTTGAACATTCTCACTGTCTCTTGTCTGGGAGCATTTTCTTTGAGGTCAATGTTTTGCAGACACTTAGAATGAAAGATACTTGCCCTTCAGATTCTCTCAGCAAGGCAAGTGATATCACTTTCACTGGCTGAGAGCAGAGTTGTTAAACATTGTGTGAACTCCCTTGACATGGTGGTTGTGACATAAGAAACATTTCATTGCAATTCCATAGTAATAATTAACACAGTAAGTAGTTGTAGTTTCAATTTCACTCCTGCTTGGAGGCCCTTTGGCAATGGTCTGCTTTTCCCAGGGTTTGCCTGGGCTGTATTTTCCTCTTGAGAGATTTCTTGTCAGCCCAGCTCAAGTTCACACTGATACACAGGAAGGATTACCTTAAAGGATTAAAGTATATTTGTAGTTTATACACACAGGCTCCAAGTTCTGAACACAAACTTGTTTGTAATTGACATTTCTGATTGCTAAGCACACAAGATTTATTGAGATATTCTTTTAAACAGAAAAATCACACTGTGTCCTGCTGAATCCCAGAGTTAACTGGGCTGGAAAAGACCTTTGAGACCATCGAGTCCACCCTGAGGCCCTGACACCAGCTTGTCAACCAGACCATGGCACTGAGTGCCACATCCAATCTTTTCTTAAACTGTAGTTTCTGTGTGGACAGAGAAGCAATAAAGATGGGTGTGAGAAAAACAGAAAACTTCCTGCCACCAGAGTGGCAGCAGCTCCCAGTGCAGGGGGTGTTCAGTGCAAACCTGCTGCTCCATCCTGGCTTCAATTCACTTAAAGAAGGGAACTTGGGACACGTTGAAAGCCACAAAACTAGGTGCAAAAGGAAGTTATATTACCTTGGGAATTACTCTGTCAACTACTGCTAAAAAAGCCACCCCAGGATTTCTCTGGAATAGTTTCTAACTCCTTGGAGACTTAAAACAGCAGGAAATTCCTCATCACAGGTCCATAGGTGTGCTGCTGGTTCAGTGCCAGGGCTCACAGAGGTGACTCAGAGGAATGTGCAATAAAGGCTTTCTTTTTTTTTTTTGTAACAATTTCATTAACGTCCCAGTCCCCTAAGCAGCAGTTTCACTGTTGCCATAACAACCAAAGAACCCAGAACAAATGCTTGTGCACTGAATGCTTACTGTGCTTATAACCGTCTGGCATGGCTGGAGTTTTGCTCCCCTCAGCACTACAGGTTCCTCCCCATTCTTCCTTGACCTGTCATCCATTTTAAACATTCCAGAGGCAAAACAAAGACTTGCTGTCTCCATTAAAGAGCTGCTTCCTAGCAGTACTTCCCCTTGTTGCATCATCAGCCTTATAAGATGATATGTAAGAAATGTTTTGAGCCGTTGAGCTCCTGAGCATTAACTGTTGTTTTGTTGTTTTTACCTGTATATGAGCACCAAAAGTATGTAAAAATCATGGACCATTGCTGAGGAGAAAGGCTAGAAGGAATTTTGGGAGCACTGAAATAGGTGTGTTGTGCCTCTGAGAGCTGCAGGTCTTGTCTCACATTGTCAGAGCTTCATAACTCAACAGGTGATGTGACAGAGGAGTCCCCACAGGATCCCCTCCTTTGCCTTACAGGGAAATCCCTTTGGTCCAGCACCACAGCCACAGGGCTGGACAGGTAGGACTGACACTGCTTTTGCATCTTCCCCAGGAGGAAACAACTGGCTTGGAAACAGTGGGGAGGTCAGATAGTTTTGCATGATATTACTGTACTTGTTATGAAGTTGATCCCAGCCCTTTTTTAGGTGGACTTTTTTAAACTAAGGGAGAAATCCCTCATTTAGTCTGACCACTAACACAAACTTCTTCCAGCAGCAGAGCTATAAGAACTTGCCTTTTTATCTCCAGTTTCCCCACCCAAGGAGCATTCCAGAAGTTTTCTGTTGTGTTATGCTTTCAGAGGGAACTGGTTTGGACATGCCAGGAAGAACAAGTGACAGAAGAGCTGTTGCAAGGTGCTGGGAAGGTGCTCTGGGGAGGCAGGTAATTGATGGTACATGGCAAAACACTAATATAAAGTCCCTAAGATTCATGGTTTTATATTCAAAACATCTCATTGAGGAGGTCCTTGATGCTCAGCCACTGGCACCAGTACTGGATCTGCTCCAGGAAGTGCTGCACAGATGCAGAATGGTTTTTAAAGTCATAAAGGCTCAAAGGAACTCGAGCAGCTCAGATTCCTCTAGCCACAGAACTGAAATGTCCATTGGACATCACATTACCTAAGCTGATGGATTTTCAGCAGAGATTCAGCTTTTCTTAAAGAAACAAGATCTGGGATACCTCACTTTCACCTGCTGGGTGGGAGAAGGCAATTTATGACAATGAAATAATGAAGTTAGACAGAGCTTTGCACCCCCAAATCTCAATCAATCCCAAGGACATGGTTTTAATCTTGGAAGATCCAAGTGGATGTGGGCAGCACAAGCCACACATCTAAGCTTTGTTGTCTTGATTCTTAGTCAGCCTTTGGATATGTCAACAGAGGGGCTTGGGCCTGTGAGTCCTGGGGTTTTTATCCTCTCTTCTGTATATTTATAGCACAAACAGCCAGAGAAGTTTGCAAAGGTCTTTTTGACCTGCTAGGAGCCAGGCTGCAGCTTTGGAGAGAAGGGTGATGTGAGGCACCTGAACTTTCTCCCGAGCTAAGCCACCAACTCATCCCCCAGCCCCAGCACACGCTTCCCATCACTCCTGAGGATTGATGACACCTCATGTCTTGTCCCTTCCAGTCTGTACCTCTGTTGTACCCTCTGTAAATTGGCCAGACTTTCCTACCTCGTTTGGGCATTATGAGGCAGAATTCCGTAGGATGCTTTGCAGCCCCGTGATGAAAGGTGCTATATAACTGCAAAGTGTTACTTCAGAAGATGTAACTCGGTCACCAGTGCATCATAACCTATATTAAACAGACATTTTCTTATACGAGAATTTATAGAGTTCAATGTATGGTATTAATAAGTGAATTATTGAGACCATCAGAATAGTTTTTGTTTCAGTTGTATCTGTATTCTGGAAAAGTGATTAAAAACCTTTAACCTTAATAAAAGAGTGCATCCATCCTCCTTTCCTGTATGATGTTGAAATCTAAAAGCACTTTCCAAAACCAATACACAGTTTAAAAGTAGAATCTCACAGATTTCATATGGGGAGGGCTCAGTAGTTTTTAAGCCATGGTTAAAATTGCAGTTAATCACCTACACAGCAACACCTGGTGATTCCCACGTGGTGTTCCCACTCACACTCGGTTTTGTTCCTCTGTTGTGGGCTGTAACTACACAGCTGCCCCAAACTGAGTGCAGGGGAATTGGGGCCACCATCAAGCGAGTGGGTCAGTCCTGGGGACTGAACATTCCCTGTGCTCTGTCCCCCTCTAATACCACCATCACCCAAGAGCTGCAGCAACACAGAAACACCATCTCTGCTGCAGGAAAAGCACCTTTATTGGCTTCAAGGGACTCACTGCTCAACAGAACCCAAAGCTTTTAAAGGGAGGGAGAGGAGGGAGCAAAAGCCCTGAGGGGTCTGTGGGGGTTTCCCAGCACCTGCCATTGTGCATGGCAAGGCCTTGGGGTCAGGCACCTGCTTGGCTTCTCTTGGGTTTCTTGTCTGGAGTTGTCTCCTCAGGTTTGTCATCCAAGTTACTTTTTCTTGGGTTTGTCACTTGGATTTTTATCCTTTTTTAGGTTTGTCACTTGGAGGGTTCTTGCACTTGGACAGCCAGGCACCGCTTGCTGCACCAACTGAGCTCAGGGCAGATGTCAGCCCAGCTTTGGCACCAAGAGAAAAACCTGCAGCTCCTGCAAAGACAGATCGAAGTTTGAAGTCCCAGGAGCATCGAGGCTGCCTGCTGAGGGACCAAGCACTGGGCACAGCCAGCCAGAGACTCCTGGGCAGGGACAACCCAGAGAGTTTGGAGCAGTTCAGACCATGAGGAGTTAAAGGGCTGCTTTGACTCTAGAGCAAGCCCAGGGTACAAGCCTGTGTTCCCTGCCATGGAGATGAAGCCCAGCTCCCCTGCCCTCCCCACTCACCGATGGACTGCAGCACAGCAACGGTGCTGCCGGCGGCCACTCCGCCACCATTGGCGATGGCAGCTGCTGACATCATCTTGGCAGCGATGGAGCCAGCGGCGATGCCAGCTCCTGTGAACCCCAGCGCGCCAATGAACAGTGGGAGGCCAACCAGTGCCACTCCTGCAGGGGGAACAGAGCAACGTTAGGGTGCTCTCTGTGACCCACATCTCCCCCTGCCACCAACACCAGAATCGACCTCCCCAAAAGCACCCAGGGACCAGAGCAGGGAGCCAGGACTGGAGGTGCAGGGCTGGGGACACCCCATGGGCAGCAGGAGAGGAGCAGTGTGCAGGGCTGCAGCAGTGGGGGCAGGCAGAATTCCAGGCAGTGCCCAGTGCTGAGCCTCCTGCACCCCAGTTCTCCCCAGCCCAGTCCCCAGGACCACATGGGGCAGGGATCAGGCAGTGAACCCAAGCGCTGCTCATTCAGTGCCAGATGCTCACCTGCTCCCACTGCGGCTCCAATGGCAGCTCCAACGGCTTTCCCTTTGTTCCCTGAGAAAGAAAATGACAGGAGGGCAGAAAGGACAGGAATATGGACAGCAAAACTCCCCTGAGCAGTGCTAAGCACCCTGTGCCAGGCAGAGTAGGATCCCAGAGCCAGCAGCAGTTCCTCCAGCCTCCCCCTGCCTTCATCTGCCTCCAGCCCCTGAAGACCCCTGGGAAGAAGCTTCTAGTGGGGTGGGTCCCAATGCCCCTCCAGGCTGGGAGGAAAAGGGAAAGGGGCACACCCTGGAGTGCCCACCCACCCTGCCCTGCCCGCAGCACCCACCAGCCCAAAACAGCACAGGGCACACAGCACATGTCAGCCTAATCTGTCACCTGCCACCAACATAAGATGAATCTGAGTTCATAACAAAATCAACCACTGCCTTGCCAGCCCCTCACTGCGCAGGGGAGAGGGAGCAGGGCTGGAAACACTGCCCACTGGGATCCTTTTGTGGAGTACAGCAAATCCCAAGGCACTTAGCAGGTACCCAGGCCCCAGCTGCACACCCACTTTTGCTTTCAGGGCACCTATCACTCCAGCACATCCCCAGCTCTTCAAAGGGTGGCCAAGCTGCTGGAGCTTCCTAATGCCTACCAGACTGCCTGGCAGAGATCTTGGGATCAGGCATCTGCTTGGCTTCTCTTGGGAAGTCACAAAAAATGACAGAAGGAACTAGGTTGGAAAAGACCTTTGAGATCATCCAGTCCAACCTAAGACCCAACACCTCAATTAAACCATGGCACTGAGTGCCATATCCAATCTTTTTATAGATGCATCCAGGGATGGTGACTCCGTCCCTCCCTGAACAGACTATTCCAGCGCCCACTCAGTCTTTCAGTGAAGAATTTTTTCCTGATGTCTAACCTAAACTTCCCCTGCACTTTACCTGGACTATTCTCCTTCTTGGGCTCATCACCAATATTCATCTCATTCCTGGATTCCTCATCTGAAGTTGTCTCCTTCTTGGCCTCATCACCAGTATTTGTCTCCCTGGAATCCTCATCTGAAGTTGTCTCCTTCTTGGGGTTATCACCAGGAGCTGTCTCCTTCCCAGATTCCTCATCTGAAATTGTCTCCTTCTTAGGTCCCTCATCTGGCATTGGCTTCCTCTTGGAAATCTTGGCAGAGTCTCCTGCACCAAGTGACAGCAGGATATATGACAGCCCAATTTTGGTACCAAGACAAAAACCTGCAGCTCCAGGTCAGTGCTGCCCCTCCCTCCCTCCCAGCAGCACCCTGAGTCTCTCCAGCCCCAGCACTCGCAGCCCCCAGCCTGGCAGTGAACCCGAGTGCCAGACCTTCACCTGCTCGGGTAACTGCTCCAGTGGCAGCTCCTCTGCCTCTGCGTCTCACGGCTAAGAGGGAAAAAGGCAGGAGGGCAGGAGGGAGAAGAGGAAGAGGACAGGGAAGGTGGAAGAGGGAAGGGAGGAGCACTGCCCGCGCTGCCCAATGCCCGCAGTCCCCGGTGGACTCTAACAGTGCCGATGCTCGCCCCAGGGCCGCCCCGTCCGAGCCACGCCCAGGAAGAACGCAGAAGGCTGAGCCTGAGTCATTACTCGGCGGGTCAGACACAGCAAGCAGGGCCCAGGGCACAGGTGGGGGTCCCAGCCGCGTACCAGCGGGGTCACGGCAGATAACTGCGAGGGTCCCGGTGTGTACCGGGGGGGTCACGGCACGGCAGCCAAAACATAGCCCTGTTGGGAGCATTGGTGGCTATCGTAGCTTAACCCCAGCCAGCCCCACCTCGCAGCCGCTTGCTCATCACCCACACCCCTCCAATCCCCATCGGAACCAGGGAGAGTAAAAGCGAGAAAAGTCATGGATTGAAAGAAACAGTTCAATAGGGAAAGCAAAAGCCGCACATACAAGCAAAAGCAAAGCAAAGCTAGGAATTCATTCCCTGCATCCCGTGGGCAGGGAGGGGTTCAGCATCCCTGAGCAGGACCCCTTCACACGGGGCAGAGACTCGGGAAAAAATACACCATCATTCCCAAAATCTCCTCCTTTGTCCATTCATCTGTGTCACACGGCCTGGGATATCCCATCGGCCAGCTGGGTCACCTGTCCCTGCCCCGTCTCCTCCCACACACCCCCAAATCCCTCCCCAGCATGGCCCCGTGAGGGGCAGGAAAGGCCTTGGGCTGGGCAAGCTCAGCACTAATGAAACCCCTCCGTACCATCAACCCCGTGTTCGGCACAAGCCCAAAACACATCCCCAGAGCAGTCCCTGGGAGGAAAATTCTCTCTACCCCAGCCCAAAGCAGCGCAATGACTGAGAGGAATGAAGGGTTTGTCTTTACAAACAAGCTGTGGGTCTGCTGATAAGATGCAGCTATCAGTGAGAGACAACAGAAACAACGGGATGGATTCCACTAAAAGATGAAAGAGGCACTGAAAGAGCACCATGAATTCCACAAAAGTTAAGAATTAAGAAGGGATTATGCATTGGGGGTGTCTCAGGTATCAGGTGTTCCGGAAAGCCTGTACCTCTCAAGTACCTCAGCCTATGGGGGAAGAGAGAAGGAAACAAGCGGGTGGGAATTAGGATAAAAAGGAGGCTGCGCCCTCCAAAAATTTGAGAGACCCCAGGGGAATGCCCCATGGCCTCTCCCTTTATTCGAATAAAGAAAAAGGACTCCTCTGTCTCCTTTTTGGACATAAACCTCTGGTGTTTGTGGATTAATTTTCCTGACAATGACCAACAGCTGTGAGGAGAAATCAGACCAGGCCCCCCTAGCTGGGCCGGTTTGAGCCCCACCATCCCCCTAGCAAGGGAGAACACCCCACAGAGGAGCAGATCCCCCAGATCTCAGCTCCCTGCTACCATCGGGTGTCCCCACATCCAGGGCAGTGCAGGCAGTGGGGCCACATGGGGCACTTCTGGACCTGGACCCTGCTCCCATGGCCCTGGACATGCTGGCACTGCCCTGGAAAGCCAGAACTCAGGGTGCTGGGAAAACACTTGCTGCCTTGTTTACCAACACTTGCATAATGCAACATATTTGAGGTAAATAACAGAGAGAATACAGGAACTGAAACTCAACTGAGTGTGGGGTGAGCCCTGAGGTCACAAATGGGGCACAGCACGGGACACACAGCACTTGCCAACTCAGCCTGTCACCTGACTCAAGGTGGCACAAGGTGAATCACAATTCATAACAAAGCCATCCAATGCCTGGAAGGAGCTGGTGGCCATGGTGAAGCCAGAGGTTGTGCAGGGGCTGTGGGGGCACCTCCTGCCCACCCCCAGTCCCATCGTCGGCCTCTGTCCAGTGCAGCCCAGGCGGACGCACTGCCCAAATGGCCTCTGTGCCCGCAGCCACCCCCGAGCTCCTCGTGTTTGGAGCCGTGGCCAAGCCCTGTGTGCCTCGGAGCCAGAGTCTCTCGGCAGCCGGAGGGTGCTCAGGCTGGTATTTTGGAGGGTTTTGGCTGCCCTTTGTGGGTGATGGGATGCTCCCGGATGCAGCTGCGGCTCAGCGGTTTGGGCTGTGGGGGCAGCTGGGGAGCTGCACCCTGACTGTGCCAGGGAGCTGGCCTGCAGTGAGCTCTGCTCCCTGAGAACACCCAAACCCTTTCTGCTCTCCTTTTCTGCCTCTTGCCACTGCTGCCAGTGGACACAGAGCAGTAACCTTCCTGCACAGCGCCAATGCCCTCAGCCCTGACCCTGACCTCACCAGGTCCTGACTCTTCCTAGCGCATTGGAGATTTATCCCTTCACCAGATTTCAGTTGGATTCAGGTCAGTGAGGGGTTCAAGGGATGATTTAGCTCTACAAGAAGCTCAGGGAACAGCCCTGTATTCCCTCCCAGCACAGCCCATCTGCTTATCCCCCCTCACTCACCGATTCTGAAACTGAAGCCAAAATACTTGAAATTCCTAGAAAAGTCGATGGTCTCACCCTTTGCCAGTGCTGCAGGGAGGACAGAGCAGTGTTAGGGTGCTCTCTGTGACCCACACCTCCACCTCCCACCAGCACCTGCATCAGCCTCCCCAAAAGTACCCAGCAACCAGAGCAGGGAGTGAGGGCTGGGGGTGCAGGGCTGGGAACACCCCATGGGCAGCAGGAGAGGAGCAGTGTGCAGGGCTGCAGCAGTGGGGGCAGGCAGAATTCCAGGCAGTGCCCAGTGCTGTCCCTTCCCTCTCTGCAGTTCCCCAAGCAAAGCCAAGCACTGCGTATCCTGTGCCAGACTCTCACCTACAATTGCAGCTCCAATGACAATTCCAACAGCAAATGCAATACCGATGGCTTTGCAATCTAGGAAGGAAAATGACAGATGGATAGGAGTGTGGGCACTAAAGCTCCTCCTGGCTGGAGCCCAGTGCCCTGTGCCGGGCAGGCCAGGGGCCTGGTGGCAGCAGCAGCTCTCCCAGCACCATCCTTCCTCGGCAGATCCCGGGAGGACAAGGGAGAAGGGACAAACTCCAGGGTTCCTGAGACCCGTCCACACTGTCCCACTGCGGGTCCCCTGCCCCGCACCCCACACATCACCCAACCTACCCATGGTCGGCTGGGTGGGAGCGAGAGCTGCGATGAGTCTGCTCTAAAACTGGTTCCTTGGGAAGCAAGAACAAGATTTTTTCTGTGAGTGGCAGGTGGGGTCAGCGGGGCTCTGCTGCCCTGCACGATTGCCCCCAGCCACACCCAGGAGACCCCAGCCACCCCATAAAAGCAGAGACCCTTCAGCCCCAGCCCAGGCTCCTGCTCGGCCCAGGCCCACCTGGCCGTTCCACCAGTGCATGGACTCAGACCAGCAGAGATAGTGAAATATGTATTGAAAAGAGCTGTTTTTATAGCCTTCTTCAAGACCTCGTATTTCCTTACTTTTTTTTTCACTAAGTGACTTATCACACATTGCCACATCAGCAACACGCCTTCTGAACGTCCTTCCGTGGGCTGAGCACATTGCAGTGCCTGGCAGATTCCGACAGGCTTCTCTCCTTAGGGCATCCACCAAGTGGCACTTTGTCCCAAGGTCAGGGGAGATAAGCTTCTTGGTGCTGCCATGGCATTGTGCAGGTCCATCCCACAGCCTGTAACTCAGTTCAATCTTACCTCTCTCTCTCTCTACCACGGTGCAGCGGGTGTCCTCAAACACCCACCGTGGGGACACAGCAACCCCACACCACTCACCTGTCCTGTGTGTACTGTGCTCTGAGGGTCAAGGTGTTGCAGGAAAGATCCCAACAGGGAAGGTCAGGATGGGTAATTTATGGGAAATTGCCCAATCACTGAGTCTCCCTTTCATTTTCATCAACTCTTTATGTCGCTGTCTCTGCTGGAGCAGGGCTGGGGCTTGCCCATGTCCAGGACACTGGACCCTGGGGTTGTCCCTGCAGAGAGCCTGTCATTTTCCACTGAGGGAAACTGTGAGCCTGACATTCCTGAGTCTGAAAAGGTTTTCAGCCTGCCAGTGGCTGATTTCTTTCACAAGGGAAGATTTCTTGGGAGAGTCTTTCTTTCAAGGGCAATTTCTGTAAATAACTTATGTTTCTCAAAACAAATCTGTACAGCTGTGCTGACTATGTTTCTCTTGTTCCACCAATGGGACTAGAGAGGTGTCCTTCTCTTTTACCAATCATGTTAAGTCTGTGTCTCAACACCGTATAAAAGGTACTAAAAAGTAGACAATAAAGCCTTCTGAGCGTCTTCTGCCTTTGGAGTCATGCCTCTGTATTTGGTGTCCAATAGCGACATCTGGTGACCCCGACTTGTGAAGCTACAACAGTGTAACGAGGTACCGTGCTTCATCCCCCGATTTAGCAAAGGGGTTTTTCGGTCCGGCTCGCAGGATTCTGCCTGCCCACTCTCCTTTGCTGAGGTGGCCAATTTTGATAGTCGGAACACCTTTCCCAGTGAGCTGCAAGCATGGTAACAGCTATGCTAACTCCAGAGGAATCCCTAGTCCTGGATTTATGGGTGGACGTTTTCCAGCGCTGAAGAGTGGACATTCCTAGTGCCGATTTTGAGGTTTTCTGTCTCTGGGGAAAAAAAGCATGTTTTTTTTCCCTAGCGCTGAAAAAGCGATGTCGAAAGACTATTGGCAGTCCCTAGGCAATGCTTTGTTCCAATTGCTGTTTTCTGGAGACATGGAGGTGGCAAGACTGCTTCTGCCCTGGAAAAAATTTATTACCATGCTTCAGAGCTATGGAGAGAACTCTGACATCTTGACCGAAGAAGAGGTCTCAGAGTGTGGCTCTGAAGAAGGGGCAGAGTCTCACCCAGATGGTGCTCTGGTGGATTTTGAGTCGCCAGAAACAGCGGCAGTTTTTGACAGGGCTGCACTTTTGAGGTTCTCTCTCCCGCCCCAGGGATCCAGCCCTGAGCATCCCAGGACCCAAGACAAGTCCCCAGCCCAGCAGGAGCAGCGGGGCAGAGCGTGTCTGGCAGGACCAGCACCCCTGTCCCACCCCAGATCAAACAGACAGGGTGTCCTGAGCCCGAGGCTGCAGAGATGCACCCACTGAATCCTGGGGCTCTGCGGCCCTGCAGTGCACAGCAATGCTGCCATGAGAATTTGTTGTAGCAGTGCTGGGGTCCCAGGGACTGCCAGGACTGTCAGGGTTCAGTGGGAGCCAGCCCCTCACTGTGCAGGGGGACAGGGAGCAAGGCTGGGAACACTGCCTGCTGCAATCCCTTCCTGGAGCACAGCAAACCCCCAGGTGCTGGGCAGGTACCTGAGCCACAACGTACAACAAGCATTGCCACACAGACACACTGTCACTGTTCATTTATTGTTTAAAATGATTTTATGGTTAAAATGAATCCTAACCATTTGCAGCGGAAGCTGTGGGTGTCATGGGACTTTTTAGCACCTGCCTTTTAAAGACGAATCAGGCTGTTGGAAGGCAGAAATCTTGCTTTTATTCCCTGGCATGGATCACTGAGAGTTTTTATGCAATTGGCTGCAGCTTGCAGGGCAGAGTCAGGCCAATTTTTTTGCACCTGCAAAGACAGAAGTGTGATGTTCCGGGAGTATTGAGGCCACCTGCTGAGGGATAAACACGAGGCAGGGACAGCCAATGACTTTTCCTGGTCAGGGAGAGGCAAGGATCTCCAAGGACTGTGCTAGGGAGTTGGCCTGCAGTGAACTCTGCTCCCTGAGCACACCCAAACCCTTTCTTCTCTCCCTTTCTGCCTCTTGCCACTGCTGCCAGTGGACACAGGAGTTCTTGCTACAGAGCAGACACCTGCCTGCCCAGCCCCTGATGTCCTCAACCTTGACCCCTACCCCAGCATGTCTTGCCTCATCCCACCACATTGGGATTGATCCCTATACCACAGTTTGAGGAGATTTGAACCAGTGAGGTTTTAAAAAACTGGTTTGGCTATAGAGCAAGCCCAGGGTACAACCCTGTGTTCCTTCCCAGCACAGCTTATCCCCCCTCCCCTTTGCACTCACCAGCCGTGAAAGTGATGGCAAGACCCTTGGTCTTGCTAATCCCCACTGCAGAGAGAGACACCGGCACACCACCTACTGCTGCTGCAGGGAGGACAGAGCAGTGTTAGGGTGCTCTCTGTGACCCACACCTCTACCTCCCACCAGCACCTGCATCAGCCTCCCCAAAAGTACCCAGCAACCAGAGCAGGGAGTGAGGGCTGGGGGTGCAGGGCTGGGAACACCCCATGGGCAGCAGGAGAGGAGCAGTGTGCAGGGCTGCAGCAGTGGGGGCAGGCAGAATTCCAGGCAGTGCCCAGTGCTGTCCCTTCCCTCTCTGCAGTTCCCCAAGCAAAGCCAAGCACTGCTTATCCTGTGCCAGACTCTCACCTACAATTGCAGCTCCAATGACAATTCCAACAGCAAATGCAATACCGATGGCTTTGCAATCTAGGAAGGAAAATGACAGATGGATAGGAGTGTGGGCACTAAAGCTCCTCCTGGCTGGAGCCCAGTGCCCTGTGCCGGGCAGGCCAGGGGCCTGGTGGCAGCAGCAGCTCTCCCAGCACCATCCTTCCTCGGCAGATCCCGGGAGGACAAGGGAGAAGGGACAAACTCCAGGGTTCCTGAGACCCGTCCACACTGTCCCACTGCGGGTCCCCTGCCCCGCACCCCACACATCACCCAACCTACCCATGGTCGGCTGGGTGGGAGCGAGAGCTGCGATGAGTCTGCTCTAAAACTGGTTCCTTGGGAAGCAAGAACAAGATTTTTTCTGTGAGTGGCAGGTGGGGTCAGCGGGGCTCTGCTGCCCTGCACGATTGCCCCCAGCCACACCCAGGAGACCCCAGCCACCCCATAAAAGCAGAGACCCTTCAGCCCCAGCCCAGGCTCCTGCTCGGCCCAGGCCCACCTGGCCGTTCCACCAGTGCATGGACTCAGACCAGCAGAGATAGTGAAATATGTATTGAAAAGAGCTGTTTTTATAGCCTTCTTCAAGACCTCGTATTTCCTTACTTTTTTTTTCACTAAGTGACTTATCACACATTGCCACATCAGCAACACGCCTTCTGAACGTCCTTCCGTGGGCTGAGCACATTGCAGTGCCTGGCAGATTCCGACAGGCTTCTCTCCTTAGGGCATCCACCAAGTGGCACTTTGTCCCAAGGTCAGGGGAGATAAGCTTCTTGGTGCTGCCATGGCATTGTGCAGGTCCATCCCACAGCCTGTAACTCAGTTCAATCTTACCTCTCTCTCTCTCTACCACGGTGCAGCGGGTGTCCTCAAACACCCACCGTGGGGACACAGCAACCCCACACCACTCACCTGTCCTGTGTGTACTGTGCTCTGAGGGTCAAGGTGTT
>NC_031791.1:3003222-3004302 GCF_001522545.3 Parus major
CTGTGCAGGGGGACAGGGAGCAAGGCTGGGAACACTGCCTGCTGCAATCCCTTCCTGGAGCACAGCAAACCCCCAGGTGCTGGGCAGGTACCTGAACCACAACACCCACCAAGCATCGCCACACACAACCACACAGTCAATGCACTTTTGTTAAAGCTTTCAAAGCATTTATTGCTCAAAGTAATCCAACTGCTGTTAAAGGGGAAGCTGGGGGGCTTTCCAGTTCCAGCAGGGGGAAGACATTGAATCAGGCTACTTGAAAGGAAGGAAATCTTCTATTCACTGCCATGGTCACCAGTTCTTTTAACAGACAGCACAGTGTCTGCTGCTGATGCTTGCAGTGCAGAGTCAGGCCTTTTGTTTTTTCCCTATAAAGAAAGACAGGAATGTGATGTCACAGAAGTATCAAGGCTGCCTCTTGATGGACAAGCTCCAGGCAGAGACAGCCAGGAATGTCTCTCCAGCAAGTGTCTCAGCCTGTGCCAGAGAGTTGGCCTGCAGAAGCTCTGCTTCCTGAGCACATCCAACCCCTTTCTGCTCTCCCTTTCCATCTCTGGCCAGTGCTGCCAGTGGACACAGGAGTTCTTGCCACAGAGCAGACACCTTCTTGCACAGCCCCTGATGCCCTCAGCCCTGACCCCTACCCCAGCATGTCCTACCTCTTCCCACCATATTGGGATTGATCCCTGTCCCATAGTTTGGGCACAAACAAAAAAAAAAGTGAGGGATTTAAGGGCTGCTTTGGCTTCAGTGTAAGCCCAGGGTACAATCCCATGTCCCACCCAGCACAGCTCAGCTCCTGTCCTCCACACTCACCCACATGGATACGTGCACCCTCAGCATTTATGGAGAAGTCCATGGTCTTATCATTTGCCAGTGCTGCAGGGAGGACAGAGCAGTGTTAGGGTGCTCTCTGTGACCCACATCTCCCCCTGCCACCAGCACCAGCATCAGCCTCCCCAAAAGTACCCAGCGACCAGAGCAAGGAGTGAGGGCTGGGGGTGCAGGGCTGGGAACACCCCATGGGCAGCAGGAGAGGAGCAGTGTGCAGGGCTGCAGCAGTGGGGGCAGGCAGAATTC
>NC_031791.1:3007722-3008950 GCF_001522545.3 Parus major
CAGGAAAGATCCCAACAGGGAAGGTCAGGATGGGTAATTTATGGGAAATTGCCCAATCACTGAGTCTCCCTTTCATTTTCATCAACTCTTTATGTCACTGTCTCTGCTGGAGCAAGGCTGGGGCTCGCCCATGTCCAGGACATTGGACCCTGGGGTTGTCCCTGCAGAGAGCCTGTCATTTTCCACTGAGGGAAACTGTGAGCCTGACATTCCTGAGTCTGAAAAGGTTTTCAGCCTGCCAGTGGCTGATTTCTTTCACAAGGGAAGATTTCTTGGGAGAGTCTTTCTTTCAAGGGCAATTTCTGTAAATAACTTATGTTTCTCAAAACAAATCTGTACAGCTGTGCTGACTATGTTTCTCTTGTTCCACCAATGGGACTAGAGAGGTGTCCTTCTCTTTTACCAATCATGTTAAGTCTGTGTCTCAACACCGTATAAAAGGTACTAAAAAGTAGACAATAAAGCCTTCTGAGCGTCTTCTGCCTTTGGAGTCATGCCTCTGTATTTGGTGTCCAATAGCGACATCTGGTGACCCCGACTTGTGAAGCTACAACAGTGTAACGAGGTACCGTGCTTCATCCCCCGATTTAGCAAAGGGGTTTTTCGGTCCGGCTCGCAGGATTCTGCCTGCCCACTCTCCTTTGCTGAGGTGGCCAATTTTGATAGTCGGAACACCTTTCCCAGTGAGCTGCAAGCATGGTAACAGCTATGCTAACTCCAGAGGAATCCCTAGTCCTGGATTTATGGGTGGACGTTTTCCAGCGCTGAAGAGTGGACATTCCTAGTGCCGATTTTGAGGTTTTCTGTCTCTGGGGAAAAAAAGCATGTTTTTTTTCCCTAGCGCTGAAAAAGCGATGTCGAAAGACTATTGGCAGTCCCTAGGCAATGCTTTGTTCCAATTGCTGTTTTCTGGAGACATGGAGGTGGCAAGACTGCTTCTGCCCTGGAAAAAATTTATTACCATGCTTCAGAGCTATGGAGAGAACTCTGACATCTTGACCGAAGAAGAGGTCTCAGAGTGTGGCTCTGAAGAAGGGGCAGAGTCTCACCCAGATGGTGCTCTGGTGGATTTTGAGTCGCCAGAAACAGCGGCAGTTTTTGACAGGGCTGCACTTTTGAGGTTCTCTCTCCCGCCCCAGGGATCCAGCCCTGAGCATCCCAGGACCCAAGACAAGTCCCCAGCCCAGCAGGAGCAGCGGGGCAGAGCGTGTCTGGCAGGACCAGCACC
>NC_031791.1:3010120-3185446 GCF_001522545.3 Parus major
GCAGGGCTGGGAACACCCCATGGGCAGCAGGAGAGGAGCAGTGTGCAGGGCTGCAGCAGTGGGGGCAGGCAGAATTCCAGGCAGTGCCCAGTGCTTCCCTCTCTGCAGCTCCCCAAGTGAAGCCAAGCGCTGCTCATCACGTGTCAAACTCACCTACAATTACAGCTCCTATGGCGAGTCCCACAAAGAATGCAATGGCAACCGGAAAAATGGCTAAGAAGGAAAATACAGATGGATAGGCGTGTGGGCACTAAAGCTCCTCCTGGCCAGAGCCCAGCACCCTGTGCTGGGCAGGGCAGGGGCCCGGTGGCAGCAGCAGCTCTCCCAGCACTGCTTTCCTCCAGCCCTGCAGACACGTGGTGGGAGAAGGGAGAAGGGACAAACCCCAGGGTCCCCATGCCCCCTACGATCGGTCCCACTGCAGGGCCCAGACCCCACACCCCACACGTCACCCAACCTACCCATGATCGGCTGGTCGGGAGCGAGAGCTGCGATGAGTCTGCTCTAAACCTGGTTCCTTAGGAAGTAAGAACAAGATTTTTTCCGTGGGTGGCAGGTGGGGTCACCGGTGTTTTCCGCCCCGCAGGATCGCCCCCAGCCACCCCTCTCCCACCTAGCAAGCCGCCCCTTCCCCTTGAAAGCAGCCCCAGCCCAGGCTCCTGCTCGGCACAGGGCTCGGTGGCTGCTCAGCGAGGTGAGCAGCCCCCCATTACTGTCCCCCCCTCTTTCCAGAGAAAGGGAGCTGTCCGGAAACACCCACTGCGGGGCCGCGACACCCGACGCCAACTTCTCGGATGTCTCTTGTGCTCTGAGGGGAGGAAAAGATGGCGTCCGGAAAGACTGAGTTAGGGTGTGTCCAGGACGATGATTATCGAGAAGTTTCCGACACTGCTCGTGGAGTTTCACTTTCTCATTTCCTCTTGACGCTGCTGTCTGTGCTGGAGTTTCACTTTCTCATTTCCTCTTGACGCTGCTGTCTGTGCTGGAGTGGGGCTGGGGCTCTCCCGTTCTCGGGGGTCGGACTCTAGGGGGTCCCCCAGGGAGCCCTTTCGCCCCGAGCGCCTCGGCCAGGAGGTGCGGGAGCTGAGGGGGAAGGACGCGCCGGGCTGGGGTTCCTCGGGCCTGTGCCGGGATGCTGTGGCTTCACGGGGCCTTTCCCGACCGGTGAAACACCACGGCTCTAACGAGCACCCACAGCGGTCTGGAGAGCAGACCTGCAGCCGCTCCACCTTTTTCCTCCCCACCGGGCAGCCTCAAAAACCAGCCAAAGCCCCACTCTGTACCCCCCGTTTGTCCCGCTCCCTGCACCCACTCCTCACTCCGGGCCCGCTAAGGGCAGCACGGCGGCGGCGGCAAGGGACAGCAGATGCCGTAGCTCATGCGCCGCTGCAGCTGGTTGAAGGGGACCAAATCCAGTTGCAAGTTGATCTGGTTCCTTTTTACCAGCCCCAGGGACGCACCGTGTCTCCGCAGGCGCCGTCTGCACCGTGCTGATGATGGGAGCTCCCGGCGTGGGGGTCCCAGCTCAAAAATGCATACTTCTTAACATTCCATAACGCCGGTCGGCTCCATATGGGCATATGAAGAAGTATGTAGGGTTGGGAGGGAGAGGCGGACGCCGCGGTTCTGGGGGCGCAGGGCATGGGGCTGTCCCTCTCCCGGCCGTGTCCTCCAGCTCCAGTGAGATCCTGGAAGGAGCCGGTGGCCATGGTGAAGCCAGAGGTTGTGCAGGGGCTGTGGGGGCACCTCCTGCCCACCCCCAGTCCCATCGTCGGCCTCTGTCCAGTGCAGCCCAGGCGGACGCACTGCCCAAATGGCCTCTGTGCCCGCAGCCACCCCCGAGCTCCTCGTGTTTGGAGCCGTGGCCAAGCCCTGTGTGCCTCGGAGCCAGAGTCTCTCGGCAGCCGGAGGGTGCTCAGGCTGGTATTTTGGAGGGTTTTGGCTGCCCTTTGTGGGTGATGGGATGCTCCCGGATGCAGCTGCGGCTCAGCGGTTTGGGCTGTGGGGGCAGCTGGGGAGCTGTACCTGCGAGGAGTTGACAGCACAGCCAAGCATGCGCCAGCACGGATGCACAGCAGAGGTGGGTGCCTATGCTTGGAGCCACTTCCACAGGGGGAATCCCAGTCAGCCGTGCCTCTTGGCTTGGTAGGGCTCCCCCCGCTGCTGCTGCTGCTGCTGCTGCACTGGGTCAGGATGCACCAACTCGTTTCCCTGTCCCCCTGCAGCCCCAGAACCCCCAAACGCTACATCCCCTCATCTGTCTATGTGCCTGAGCAGTGGTGCAGGCTGGTGCACATGGAGTCAGCATAGGGGAGCACCCACACACTTCCCACACCCCCATGCCCCTGCCCACCTCATTTTGCAGGGCCAGGAGAAGGAGACAGGAGTCAGGGCCACTCCACCCCCTACGTAGCAGCTCTGAACAGGGAAGGCTGGAGGTGGCTTTGCATATGGGAGGAGGGATTCAGCTGAGAGCTCTGAGGCTTGAGACCCTAAGGGGACTGTAGGGGGGCTTCCAGTCCCCAGTGTTGCTTGGTCATGGCAGGGTGACAGAGGGCATGCACCTTGACTTCAGTGACCTTTCCAGCCCTAAATCTGCAGCTGGAACGGGACAATGGCAGGTACAGGGAGTGTTCCTGGGTTCCCAGGGGCTGACCCCTCTCAGGACAGGAGAGCGAGGGGTGTGTGGGGGTCTGGCTGTGGGCAGGAGGGGCTGACCAGGCATGGTGTGGCCGTGACTCAGCAGCAGAAGCTGTGTCCACACGCGCCGCAGCTCCCTGCAAGGAGTCCATGGGTGCCAAGTACAGCCTTGCATCACCAGCCCAGCTCACATCACCCACAGGCAGCAGTCGCTGCTCAGTGGCCCCCCAAGGCACCAACCATTGCTGTGGGGCACAGCATGACACAGCCATGCTTCCCCCAGGATGCTCTGCCAACACCCCAGGAGCTCCTGCATGGCTGGTCCCCAGGGATCCAGCCCTGAGCATCCGAGCCACGGCTTCCAGGACCCAAGACAAGTCCCCAGCCCAGCAGGAGCAGCGGGGCAGAGCGTGTCTGGCAGGACCAGCACCCCTGTCCCACCCCAGATCAAACAGACAGGGTGTCCTGAGCCCGAGGCTGCAGAGATGCACCCACTGAACCCTGGGGCTCTGTGGCCCTGCAGTGCACAGCGATGCTGCCATGAGGATTTGTTGTAGCAGTGCTGGGGTCCCAGGGACTGCCAGGACTGTCAGGGTTCAGTGGGAGCCAAAAACCCCTGGCTGCACCCACCCTGAAACTGCAAAGCCAGGGCACAGCATCCAGGCTCTCACATTGCAGCTGAGTTCATCTCCAGTCACCTCAGCTGACTTTGGGCAGCCTCCCAGGACTGGGTACTAAAGATACCCCAGCCCCAGTGGCCCACACAGCCCCCTCTCATGGCATGGTTCCCACAGCCCTTAGCTGGGCTCTCCCAGTGACCTTGGAGGGCTGCACCCAGCTCCATGAGATGCTCACTGCTTCCAGGGCACCTCGTGTCCCCCAGCTCCAGCCCAGGCACCCCCTGCCTGTTCCCACCACCTCTCCTTGCCCCTGCCGTGTTTCACAGAGCAGCTTTGCCCCACTGCCCTCTCTGTGCCCAGACATTACCAGTCATCACCACCAACCCCTCTGCAGCCCCGGGCTTGCCAAAGGCATCCCCGAGCCCTCCCCAGTCCCAGCACTGCCTTTGACAGCTGTAGACCCCGAGCAGAAACCCACCAGGGAGATGTGTGCTGGGGCAGCGCCTCTTCCACGAATTCTCCATGCCCTCGGGCCGGCCGTGAGTCCTCGGCCAGGGCAGGCCCCCGTGTTCTCCACCTGCCCCGAGAGCAGCTCCCTGGCCGGGCAGGGTGGTTTGTAGGCACCACACGGCTTTGCAGGGGGAGGCGGAGGAGCCGGGGAGCTGCCGGGCCGGCCGTAGTGACACCCACGCGCCCGCAGGCACCCAACAACAACCCCAGCTTGGCTATAAAAGGAAGAATCTTTTTTTTTTTCCCCGGCTTCGCCAGCGCTGCGTCCCTGGCCACGCTCTGCAGCCGCTGCTCTGCACGGACCTTTACAAGTTTTCCCATCCAGCGCTGCCCCCTCCAGCCGGCTTCCCCCGGCTCATCCATCCCCGGCAAACCCACTGCAGCAGCTTCTGAGTGACTTATAAAATACCAAGAGGCCCAGCAAAGAAGAGGGACGTGGGTGCATGGGGAGCGCTGGCACAGGGTGCCTGGAGAAACACCCCGGCTCCCGTCCTGCCGTCCCTTGGCCCGCGGCATTGCCCGTGTCGAGGCGGTGGGCGCATGACCCCGGTGCACCCGGCCGTGGTGGTCAGCACTTTCCCCCGTGCGAGTCCAAAATGCTATGCCGAGGTGCCCAGAAGTTGGGTTTCCCTTCCCACCTTATCCTACAGGCTTAGGGTGTCCCCACTTTGCGTGGCGGAGGGCACCTCGGCTGCTGGGGAGGCGATGGTCGGCCCCGGTGCAGGGGGACACCCGCAGGCAGAAGGCCGGGTGCTGCCCGCAGAGCCCGAGCACTCAGCACCCAGCACCCCTTTGCAGCCGGGACCTGCCGGGGGGCCCCATTGTACCCCCAGCCACACAGAGACTTGCTGCTACCCCCCACTTCTCCGCCTCCACCTGGGCTGGCCCCAAGCAGGGGGGGGGCTGCGGTGACCCCCTCCCCACGTTCTCCCCTCCCCGCCCACGCCGAGCCGCTGTCGGCGCCCAGCAGCAGTAGCATCCCCGGCCCCGGAGGGCTCAGCACCGGCCGGGCTCGCTGAAGGTTAAACCTTGGCGGCGGGGAAAGCCCCACTGCCCCCCGCAGACCCCGCACCCCCCACCCGCAAGGCCACTCACGGTTCTGGAGGTGACACTGGCCGCAGCAGGCTGGGCTGGAGGCAGCGAGCTGCGGTGACACCCGGCACGAGCACGCTGATTCCGTGCTTGCCTTGACTTTGCCACAGGACTCCTCCAGCTCGTCCGCAGGAGCTTGCAGCATCCTCCAGTTCAGCGGGAGAAGTTCCTCGCCAGGGAGGGAGGGAGGAGGGAGGGATTTAAGGCAGACCCTGCCTGGGATGCATGTCTACGGGTGCAGTTGAAGACCCCTCGCTCTCTGAGCACCCCGAAGCTCTCTCCTCGCTCACCCCATCCTGGACTCGGCGTCCCAGCACATGTACCCAATTCTGGGGATGCTGTATGAGTGATCTCTGCTGAGAAACCCTCTCTCTCCCGGACCGAGGTGGCCAGGGCTGCCACGAGCACGCAGACAGTCGGCCAGCTCTGCCACCTGCCCCACATCGCCCAGGTGCCTGGCGAAGGTCCCAAAACCTTGTCGTGGTGGGAGCCGGCACACACCACTGGCCCCAGCAGCAGCCCAGGGCAGCTCGAGGGCAAAACTGAGCTTGTGGAGTGCACAGAAGGGTAAAACCTGTAACCATCTCAGCCACAGGAGATCCCCATGGCCAGGGGGACCCCGTGAGGATGGGGATCCCTGAGTTGCCCCAAGCCACCTGCTTGAAGTGTCCCCAACACCCACAAAGCGATTGTTCCAGCATCCCCAGCCGCCAAGTTCGGGGGTACAGGGTTGCTCTGCCCACCCGGAGCCCTGGCGGTCCTACCTGCGGAGAGCTGGCGGGGCGAGGAGGACCCCCTGCCCGGGGCAGGATGCTGGGAGACACCTTAGTGTGGTTCCCAAAGGGAAAAACCAGGACCAGCAGCGTGGCATCCCACCCGCGGCGGTCCCGGCGGCTCCCTGCCTGCCACGACACCCTCCCCACCCCGGGTGCGTTGTGTTTGCCTGCTATTTTTGGCAGCCTCCTAAGAGCTCCTCTCAGGCTATTAATAATGAGAGTGAGAAATTCGTTTGGCCTCTCCTATATAAGGAAAGGTAGAGGCTTAGAGGCAGCTAAATATACTGGCGCGTGCGGGAGCGAGCGGGGAGTCTTTGGCACCGCGTGTGGAAAAGGGATTGTTTGAACAATGGAAAGACAGACTCACTCAGCACACGGGGCCGACGGAGGGATGGACGGAGGGTGACGGTGCCCGCGGGCCTCCACCGCAGCACCCGCATCGCCCCCGATGCCCCTCGGGGCTCTGCCTCAGCAGAAGGAGCAGCGGGAGAGGGGAGGCAGGAGCAGGGATGCTCCGCAAACTCCAGCCCCGAGCCAGCCACGCTCGCTCCAAAACGCCTGCAGCAATCCTCGCTGGGCCAGCAGCGAGGCGGGGAGCGACTCTGGGTCTGTGTGCTCGGTCAGGAGGGACGTGAGGGGTGCTGGTGGCGGGGAGCAGGTGGGCTGTGGTGGAGCGACCAGTTCCCACTGGGACATGGCCGGCACAGGGTCAGTCCTCCAGCTGAGCCCCCTGCAAATCCCGGCCTCTCTCAGGGCCAGGATTCTCTGGAACAGCCCCGGGGGCATCTCCCGCAGCCGGGAGATGGGTGCCACAATGTGTCTCCAGCTGCACGGAGCCACCAGCACGCCTGCAGTGTGCCTACACCGCGGCACAGGGATCATTTAAGGAGCACAGGGCAGCTCTAATTCTGTCCTCCCCGTGGCTATGGGGGACTCGGGCGAGGTGCGGGAGCTCCTGTCGGTGCCGAGGACAGGGAGAGCCCGGCTAGAAGAAGGAAAGCAGCAGCAATCCAGGGAATCCTAATGACTGGAAAGCGCTGGGGAGCAGCGCCAAATTCACACGGTCGCAGCAAGGACAGCACATGCAGCAGGATGAGTACAAAGAGAGGAAAAACCGTGCTCCTCTGGCTCCAGGAGGAGCCTTTTGTTTTTTAACTCTTCGTAGCCCTGGCTGCTGTTTAGGGAGGCATAAGTGGTGTAGCTGCGACTGGAACCCCAATCTCCCCGGCTGACAGGCGCCTGGTCTTGGCCTCGGCCACGGTGCCTGTGGCCAAATCCCTGCAGCCGCATCCCCCAGGGACTGCGGGGCTTCACCGGGCTGCTGAACCACCAAAACACCGGGACAGCCGTGCTGGGCAGAGCTCAAACTGCTGCCTTGGCCACCGTCACAGCTGCCTCAGTTCCCTGAGCTGTGAAATTCCAGCAATAAAACCCATTTCACAGACTTCGACCCTGGGGCTGCTCTGAGGCTCCAGCCCAGGCCCTGATCCACTCATGGGGATGTGACACAGATCAGAAACTGCTGGAGACAGGAGCAGCTCTTTGCCCTCAGGACAGTGAGAAACCCCATTCTTCTCTCCCGGGGCTGCTGTGTCCACAGCTGGGGAGCTCAGCAGATTTGGCTTCCTCTGTCCTTAGGTGACATTGAGGGAAGTGAACTCTGAGGACTTCAGCCCACCCCATGAACCACATGAACTGTGCATGGACAGAAGGGTAGCTCTGAAGGTGAATCTCCTCCCCTCTCTGAAAAATCCTGGAGTGCCATAGTGTCCATCCTGGCTGCCATGGTGCTGAAGTGTGTTCCCTACACAGCCAGCCCCAGCAAGAGCTGGGCGGCCACAGTAATCTCCTTCAAGGACTCCAGTAATTAATAAATATTCCTCTGCTGCATGAGGAGGTTCTGCTATCCAGGTGTGGGGCAGCTGCTACTTTGCTTTCCTCTGAAATCAAGTGTTTGGTGAGAACTGTCCCACAGCTGAAATTGGAGAAAGAAGCAAAACATCTTCCCATTTGCAAGAAACATTTTCTTGAAGAAAAAATGATTTTTAGTCTTGATCCAAGTAACACTGGAATCACCAATGTCATTAACCAAAGTGCAGACAGGTTGGGCACCCCCAGCTACACAACAGGATGAGGAAAAGATTTAAGAGCAAACTATTTCAAAACTGGAATTTGCCTCAAACATCTTCACCAGCAGTTGAATATGTTACAGGAAACAAAAGTGAGTGAAGGTGCTGGTTCATCTGACAGATGTCTCCGCCTTTAACTTCCACATGTGGGCAACTTGTAGCCAGTGTCTAATTGTGAAATCATAAAGCATAGCAATGCAGAAACCTTCCTGAACAAGGTCACGCTCACAGCGCTCGGGTAACAAACCAGGAGCAGAATCAGTGATGCTGGGGGAGGAGGAAAGCAGAGAAAGGGATTCCAAAACCCCAGGGAAGCTGTGCACACACCTGAAGAGGGCTGTGCTCCTGGGGCACTACAGCAGACAGCCCACCCTGCTCCTGCCTTGGGCCAGAAGTTCCCACCTTCAGCCTGGGGGGTCTCTTTGCCTCTGTTAGTGCCACATGTCCTTCTGCCCCCCAAAGCTGGGGTGCCTCCAGCCTGCCCCCATTCCTGAAGGCTCGGTGGCACTGACATGTGGAGGGGGAAGAGGCTGCACAGCCAGGGAATACTAATGGGAGCTAGGAATCTAATGTGAGCTTGTGCTGTGCTGTCACAAACCTGCACTTGGAGATAGCAAGTGACTATGAGTCACTGGGCATGGAGGGAAGGCCAAAGCCCTCCCCAAAGCCCAACCTTGGGTTTGGGTGCAGCCCCTCAGTACAGCACCCCCACCTGAAGGGCTGTAATAGTGAAACACAGGGCTGAAGGAAACTGCAGCTAAACAAAGGTGTTGGAGGTAACAGCTGCACAGTCTGTAATTCCCTCTCCTGTAACAAGCAGCCAGGTTCACTGGAAATCCCAAGCTGTGTCTGTTGAGAAGGGCACTGACCCCTGCAGCAACCAATGCCCAACAGCTGAGCCCCCATCTGCTGCTGGGGTCCCTCCCTGGGGGCAGGAGCAAGGGGCTCAGAAAGCACAAGCCCCAAGGACCAGAACCAGGTAGAGCCCAACAGCTCCCCTCTCCCAGCACAAAGTGCAGCCTTACCTGCAGGTGACCAACTGGTCAATCCCTGCAGCTCCAAACGCTCCTATTCCCACAGTTTGTTCATTTACATCCACACTCAGGACACGCAGAGGGTGGTGTCACCCAAGAGTTAAATGTGTAGCCATGGGACAGCCAGTGCTGGGCTGTGCCCTCTGAGGAGCATCCTAGGGTCAGCCGTCCCCGTGTGTGGTCCTGGGTGGGTTTGGAGGGAAGGAGCCCTGGAAAGAGCGGGAGGAGGAGCCTCCAGGAAGGGGAAGCCTGAGCCAAGCCCCAGCTGTGTGCCAGACAGCCCAGGCAGAGGGTGGCCCATGCTGTGATGCCAGCAAATGCCATGGCCTCAGCACTGGGAGAACTGCAAGCTCCAGTGATGGGCCTGAGGAACAGCTGATTGCCCAAAAAATAAACTCAGCAGCAGCCACAACTACATTCAGTGAGGAAATGTCCCCTCACATTCGATAGTGTTTAATCTTTATCTAGCTCAACACAAATCAGTAGTGCAGCAATATAAATACATCTGAGGAACTTAAAGCCTTTTGGCTTTCATAGCTCAATAAGAAGAGGGAAAAAAAAAGCCAATTAAACCAGTCTCCAGTTTTTAAATTAAACACAAAGAAAGGCAATGTACTGCCCACTCATCCCCAGAGAAGCAGTGGCATCCTTCATGCCAGCAGGAGGCTGAGTTCTGCCGGAGGACAGGGTGCAACTCATGACAGCAGCACAGTGAGATAAGAGTGGGAATGGGAAAGGACCCCCATGCCTGCCCCTGGGTTCAGGCAGCAGGGACACAGTGACACATTGTGCCACATGCTGCTGGCACTGCCCACTGCTCTCAGGTCCCCAGAATTCCCTTTTCCACCATGGAAGGACACCACGTGTGCTCTTCACACTGTGACAGGAGCACACAGGGCTGTGCAGCCACAACAGCACAAGGCCAGTGAGCTGCCAGCCTGAGGGAGCAGCCATCTGGGGACTGCAGAAATCAATCCCGTCCACCTGGGATGTGCAAATTTTAAGGGGAAAAAAACCCAAACCAAAAAACCACAGTACACAGTGTTCCATAACTGAGATATGGTTAACGTCCAGCCTCATGGATGGCCTGGTGACCAACAGAAATTGCTGGGGCCACAGAACATGTCACAGCTTTGGAATGAAGCCAGACGTTGGACACAGTTACCAAACATGCGTGTGTCCCCTCAACTCTGGTACCCAGCAGGACTTTGCTGCAGGAGGGGGGTCTCCCAGCCTGGGCAGTAACCCTAGGTCACCTTTTCACACCTGAACAGGCACCAAGTCCCCAACACTCCCCATGAGAGCGGCCTGACAGCAATTTAGAACAGCCACAAACCCCTCTCCTACCTGCAAACTGCCAGAGTGTGACCAGTGTTACATTCCCCCTCCTCTACACTCCAACAGCAGCCAAGTGCATGTGAAAGAACAAGTCTACATTAAAATAGTGCTTAAACCATTAGGGAAGGTGGGAGTAAAGTTGGACAGCACAAGTAGCCAGTGGTAGGCTATGGGAGCCTGAAGGGAGCTCGGAGCACAGCTCAAGGACTTGACCTTCCTTTTCTGAGGAACTCCAAGGCAAGTGAGCTGGAAGTCCACAGGTGCTCCGTCCACTGCAGTCTGAGGTGGCTTAGGAGGGTCCTGCACATTCACAGTTGCTCCAAGTAGCTCTGTCCTTTTCTGACTCTTCTCCTGGGGTTCACAGGTGCCTTCTCCTCCCTTTGATTTCCCTTGAAGTTCAAATTCAAGTACAACCAGTTTTAACTGAATGAAAAGAAACCCACAAAACCAAAGTTGTTTTCTGTGAAACGAATTAGCAGCGTTGTCCTAGTCCAAGTGGCCTCCAAAGGCCCTGGTAGGATAGGGATGGGATTGGCCTTCCCTGCTGAGCTCCAGCCAAGGCTGCCCGAGGGGAGCTATAGGATTTCCTCCCTCTGGTTCTTGGGTTTGAGTGTCAGTTGTCCGTTGCGCAAGGAGCCGTTCTGGCTGCGGAGCAGTTTCCCTTTTTCCCGGTCAGGCCATGTGAAGATGGCTTCATCACTGTCCAGCTCGGACTCTGAGTGCATCAGGCTCGTGTTGAGGACTTGGGCTTTCTGTCTGCCACCTCGAAGGAGAAACATTCCCAGGTTAGAAATGCTCTTAACCTTACCTTCCTCCATCCCCTCTAAGTCTCCTTTTCCAATCACGTCTAAGAGGCAGCAGAATCTGACTTTCCTCTGTGTGTCTCTTATTCCCTCTGATGCTGAAGCCAAGGTGATCCTGTCTCAGACACTCTGGCATGTCAGAGGTCACAACAACACTCCACGACAGTGCAAAGCACAACAAGCAGACAGGAAGGCAGTGATGTGACCAGAAGGGGCTGTGAGTACACGAGGGAGCTCTGTCGCCCTGACCTTGCTTGGGGCACTGCCTAGAAAATGCTCAGAGGGCTCACGACTGGAGTAAGAGAATATGCAGGTATGAGAGAAGATCTCTGCCATCTCACTACCCTCTCCCTACTCTCCTCTTTGCTGCTCCTGCCTGCAAGGGAAGAGAGACAAATTAGCAGGACGAATTTAGATTAATGCACAAGGACAGGAGAGGGACTGATACTTTACTGATATTGTCAGCAGAGGAAATATTTAAATTTAGCTTTCCCTTAATGGAGAAATGCAACATTTCCTCTGTTAGCAGAAAGCTCCCTGGATGTATGTAGCAGGGAAAAAGACTTTAGTCAGCAGCCAGCCTCAGAAGCAGCAATATGAGTTGAGTTACCAGAGAGCAAATGGTGAGACACATTTAGTACATTTATTGCACAGTGAGCTCTGAGATGACAGATGGTCAGACTAAAGCAGAGTTGGGTGCTGAGGGAGGGAAACACACCCAGGTTCCCTGCAAGGGTATCCATGTTTGAGCAGTTGGGACAGCCTGGTCTTTGGAGGAACAGCTGATCAGGCTGTCACTGCAATGCCCTCCATACTGCTCTTGGGCACTGCTCACTTTGCAGGACCACTAAATGGGATAGTACTGGGATGAGCTGTTACTTTCTGCTAGCAAACAAGGATCAGGAACTCCTTTCCATGCACAGTTAACACATCCCCTTCTCTAAACAAACCAGGACACACATGATATGAAACACACACTCAGCAGCTGCAGAGCTCCCTGGAATTCAGCAGGGTTGTACTTGGCACATCCTTTCTAACATTTCCCTCTTTTCCTGGTCAGTCAGTAGGTGACTCTGGCTTGGTTCATGTATCAGATAAAAACACTCCAGCCTGAAATAACTCCCTGATTTTTGCAAAGCACATGACAAGCTCTCTCAGGACAGTAATACAGGCAGGAAAATGCTAGCTAAGAACACAGAAGACAAATCCTGCCTTTCTGAACTGAGCCAACAGACCTGTAGCCACACGGAGCACTGAGGAATTAATGGATTTCCTTCCGAAATTCACCTGCTTACTGGAAAACTAGAGGATGATCTGAAATATGAAATTTCCACAGCCTGATGTGCACAAGAGGAAGAATAAATAAGTTGATGAACCAGTCATTTGTGGTGGGCGAGTAGAAGAGCAGAAATAAACCTAAATCTCCTCAGTACACAAGTGTTTTCAGGGTGTTTTCAGATGTTGATCGGTTTATTGCCACTGAATTACTGCTTTGCTGTAGAGAATGACCAAAGAATTGCATACTGGCAAGAAGGGAACTACCAGAACCCAGGGGAAAACTTTAGAGCAGGAGAAGTTACAGTCAAGACCCAATTTTGGGCTTCTTGAGTCAGGCTGTTCTGCACAGTTTAATGCATCCACTTCCTACTTCTGAGGTACCTGAAGTGGAGACTTTAGGACAAGGCCAATTTCAGCCTCAATTTCCATACCTAAGAGTTAGATGACTTTACTCAATACCATATACAGATCTGAGATAAGCTCTCACATCTTCTGAGACCCCTCTGTCACATTTGTTTCACTGTGATTTTAAGTCCACCAAGGAGGAGTTCTCAGTCAGCACCCTGGAAATGCTGAGCTCTTCTCTCTCATGTTTTACCTGCTTTGGGATTTGGTTTTAACTCCAGGCTTTCTTGATCTGTTGCATCCAAAATCTTGTATTTGCTTTTTCTTTTGGATTTTCCTTTCCGTCTAAAGGGAAGGAAAAAGAATTAAGAGACGGTCCATTTCCAAAAGAGCAAGAAGAAAACCAACTCTGATCTTCAAAGCAAAAGCACTTTCTATTTCTGATTATGTTCATATTACAAAGTGAAACATTAAAATGTTGCTAAGTTGCACGTTTATAGATTAATCCAAATTTTGCTTCTTAACATAACCCAGAGTTCTGGGACTTCAACATTTAACTTGAAGCATTTAAGTGAGAAAACCCAATATCCCAAGGCTCAGCAGATGATCTGCTGGGACAATGGGTTTGAATCTTTAACCTCCTACTGCAGACACTTGGCTGTGAAACCTGGATACAGCAGGGGTTTGGTCTCAGTCCCACCTCTTGCAGCAGCAGATCACCATCCATGACAAGATTCCAAAGGCAACCACGATGACAAAAGATGCAATGATCACATACAGCACACTCCACTCTGCAAGCAAAACCCCAGAGATAAACGCATTTTGGCACCTCATACACCTCATACCTTATACAATTGACAGTGCATGTTTTAGGGAACTATTCTTGTGGAAGAAAAGGCAAGGCCTGGCCCTTTGCAGAATTAGAGGCCAGCATTCCCCACTGGCAGCACCACCAGATCCCCTTGGGAAGCTTGAGATCAGTGTGTGGACTCACTGGCAGTTTTCAGCATATGTTGGTTTATAAAATTGGCTCTCCTGTGGCAGGAGAGCCTCTGTACAGACATGACAGAAGAGAGCTGTGATTTATACACCCTGAATGGACTCAACTCTTAGTGAGTGTTCATTGGGAGGGTCTGAAGGGGACTCACTCCCCTATCAAACATCTTCTGCCCAGAAGGTGAGACAAAAGGCTGTGTCCTGGTATCAGCATCTCATCAGAGCAACTGGGAGACAGCAGTTGCCTGGTGCTGTCCCCAGCCTGGGTTTCAAACACGGGTTTCTCTGCCAAGGTGCCCACCACGGGAGGCTCACGTACCACAGTTGCTTTCGCCGTCTCCCATCTGCACCCTGAGGAAATTCTCCATCCAGAATGGGTCACACACACAGCGCTTGGTGAAGGAGTCACAGCGCCCATGCTCAGAGCAGTTCAGCTGACAGGCTGGGGGCCAAAACCAGCAAGGTAAACTAAATGACTCACAGGTGAGGCAAAAATGGGACAAAATAGTTCAATACAGCCAACCCCTCCTGCAGGCTCTGACCTGAATGTGGCCCCTTTGTAGCTCATTCATAGCTCAGCCATAATCACAAGAGGTGAGAAGTGCACATGTAAGCACCTGGGCCTCATGCCAAACTGAAACATCCCGCTTCACCAGCAACATACAGTTTGCCCAATAAATCCTCATTTTGATATACAAATTATGGAATTTGTATATTTGTCAAGCAAATGTTTTTAAACAAAGTTTTGGTTTTCCAATTCAAACCCCACCTGTGAGACAGACAAGAAACAAAGAGATCCTTTGGAGGGACCAAACAGAACTGAAAAATGCTGAAGGCCAAAAAATTGTAAGAAGCAACGAAAATAATTACTTTACACAATTCTAATTTCAAATCTCTAACTGATCAGCAAATGATCCAGGATGGATCTCATGAAAGAAAAACAGTGCTAATGTAAAGATGTAAAATAATGATAGAAATGGTACATTTCCTGCAGACTGATGTTTGTGTTGCCCAGGAAATGAGTGGGTTCACAGCTACCAAGATGTGCAGTTTTTTGTTTTCAGGATGACACTCATTTCAGTGGTTGTAGTCCATTAACACTGTATTTTAGTTTCATAAGTATCAATCTGCTTTTGTTTTTGTGAACTCTTATCTTCACAGCAACACTACAAGTAATTATTTATAAGAAGTTGAATAGTGAATAGATGGAATTAATTGGTAAATAAGTGATTAGTGAATAGTCTAATAGACTTAATTTTCTGTTTCCCATTCATTAACATGAAAGGTCCTGCAGTGAGTGTAAGTGTGTGGGCATGTGGGTGTTTTTAGCACCCTTATTCTGTCAGACAGCTGAAAAGAAAGTAAAAGATGTTCAGTCTGTCCCAAGAGACTCTCACTTACTGACTGTGTTAATCTCCAGTGCCCGGAAGATGAGGAAGTCTGACTGTTGTTTCCTCAGTTCATTCTTCAGCGTCCAGGCCACATCTCGTCCTTTGAATATCTGATGGGGAGGCTGGTTCTGCACAAAGAACACCATCTTCGTGCTGGAAGAAAGGCAAGAATTATTATCTGCTGCTTCTCCAAACATTAGGTGGAGAGGCACACTCTCCAGTCTGTCACTAGATGTCATTCATTACTCAGAATCCCTAATTTACTTGAAGACCAGACTTTTGGCTGTTTGAAAGCAGTAATGGCAGACCTGGTCCTACAGTAGAAAACCCTTCAGGGTTATCTAATCCATTCATGTTTTCCAAGCTCAGGCTGCACTGCTCTTGAATTTGCACATCAAGTGGATCTTTGCATGTTCACACTAAGCATCAAATCCCCCAAACTTTAAGGTCCTGCTGTTTTCATATTCTCCTCACTCCTCCCTGTGGGATCCTTAGCCTTTATTACACCTGGAACTTGAGGGTCCGTTTACCTGCTTAGCACAGAGCTCCAGTACCAGACAGTGGAAGTTTACGGTTTTTTGCAGAATTGAGTTTGGATGCACCAAGTGCTATAGCCAAAAACAACCCAGGTGTGAAGGATTCTGTATTCTGCAGCTTTTACTGCATTAACTTTAATAGACGAACCTGTTCCTCATGGCTTGCTCATCTTGCAGAGCCCTGTAGATCCTTTAGACTCACAAAAGGATGCATAAATATTTGGGATTTATTATATCTAGTGAACTTATGAGTCAACGGGATATCAGCTAAACCCTCAGAGTATGTGTAAAAGAACAAACCAGCAGTCAAAGGAAAAAGCTCATTTTTACACAGCACAAGTTACTTTGATAGTGGAAGCAAAAATGGCATCTTAAGCCATCTGTCAGGAAACAATCTCTGCTCCTTTATAACACTTCCCACTCTTTTGTCTGCTCAAACATATAAACAGATGAAGTATTAATGACAAGAATCCCTTACTCGCCTTACTCAGGGGCGACTGGTTTGCTCATGGCAGAGACAGAGAGCTAATATTACAACAGAAAGTGCTGGATCCTCAGTTCTCAGCTCTCTAGGTTTGCATGAACAATAAATTCTGATTTTCCTGATACAGCAGGCCACGTGGACATGAAGGAATCGATACATCACAGCACTCAGGGAAGTGTAAAGTAACAGCAGATTTACTGCTGACTTGCTGCAGGGCTTTAGGCATGTCCCTTAAATCTTTTTCAGTGCTTTAGGTACTTTAAAAGTCCCCTTTTAATTATTAATTAATTAATGCAATATTGCACTTATTTCAACAGATTGACACTCATGGCTTGTTGCCACTCTCCAGGCAAGCAACACAACCCTGACCTACAGCCCTGCTCAGCAGCCAACTTCCATGTATTTAGGAAAAATGCAGTTTTCTGTAAGCCAACTAGTAATCAAAATCAAGCTTTTCTATCTCTTCAAACAGACAGTACATTGGCTTTCAACATGTTTTCATACACTAAGTTGAAGCAGTTGTGTAAGCAATAAAGCTACTGCAGAATTAGTGGAAGGCATCCCTGCCTGTGGCTGTGTGGTTGGAACTGGATGATTCTTAAGGTCCCTTCCTACCCAAACAAGTCTGTGATTGTATGAACTACCAATTTGGCATGAAGGTGAGATTTGGCATGACTGTTACACACACTCTGGCGTGTCCTAAGTGTTTCAGCAAACTCCTGCACCAAGCCCTGTTACTTCTCCAGTTACAAATCACAGCTGCAGAACATCCCTTCACATAGTTCCCACAACTTTTAAAAAACAAATCAGATTTGTTCTTATTTTACAGGTTTGAGGTGAAAAGCAGCAGCAGTTTTCAAGGGCAATGCACCATCGAGGGGAAAGATACTAAAAATCTGCTTGGCAACTCTGATCCCATCAGGAATATCAACATTAAGCAACAACTACACATATTCCAATGATCCAATCTGCTTTCCAAGAGGCCTTGATTTTCCAAACCCTCAGGCAATTCCTCACCGTGTACCCTCCCAGATGAATCCCACCTTTGTTCAGTGTATGGCTGGATCTTTTGCACGGTGATGTCCGAGTCGAGGACCCCCAGCAGCACCCCTATCTGCCGGATGAACATCCCCTTCTGCCGCTCTGTCAGCTGGCTCACATTCACATCCAGAATTATCTCCACCAGGTTATTTTTCCTAGGATCTAGAGAGAATGTAGATAGTACAGATCTCTGGAGTTTCTATTTAACCTGGGCATAAGGCAGGATTTTAGCTATCTTTCCAGGATGTTTCTGATTTGAACACAGAACTACAGAGTGGCACTGTGGGAAGGGACGTAAGTATGACTTTCACAGGTAACAGAAGCAGTGAAAGTCAGCCCTCAAAAACCACAGAAAACACAACCATATCCCCCAAAACTTTTAATGTTTACAGATCCAAACTGGACTAGATGACACATCCCAGTATACTGTAACCAAAGGGCTGTAGGCAAATGTGGTACAGCACAAAACCCAGACTCACCAGGTTTGACCTCCACTGTGGTCCTTTCCACATCACTCTCTCCTTTGGCATCTGTTACTCTGAGGTGAAATGTGTAGGTCCCTTCTACCAGATTGGACAGGAGGAGAACAGGATGATGGTCTGAATTATTTAAGACTTCCTGGAAGGCAGAACAAACTATGAGGAAAGAAAGGATCAAAGTAGCACCATGTATCATCATATTTCGGGATACGATAGAGTAACAGCCCAGCAATGAGCTCTGTATTTCCTCAGGACCTGTCAACACTATCTTGCATTGATTTTTGTGATCTTTTACAAAAGAAAGCTCACCCCAGCTGCAGGGCTCCCCTCATCCCGAGTCCACAAGTAGCTGACAATCCCCTTATCATCAGAGGATTTCGATCCATCCAACTCTGCTGTGTTTGTGGGCAAGGTGATGACAACGTTACCAGCAATCTTTGCAACAGGCGGCTTGTTAATCTCTAAATAAACAGAGAGAAAGCACTCAGAGAAAGATCTTGTAATGCCCAATCAAAAATTACTGCATTAGATCTCCAATGTACTCCAGAAATCCCTGTCTAAGTCTAGGGAAGAGAAGGGAAATATTGCAGGATTAAGCTGAAGATACTGTTCTTCCAGAAAAGGGCAAACCTCACTTCAAGCCACTTCAGTGCTCTCCACATTGTCTCCCTCCATTCCTTACATTTATTGTGTGTCTGAATACAGATTTTGCTGAACTGCTCAGAGATAACCTGTGACTGAGCAGTTCTGCTCATGGCTGGATGTACCTTCTTTGACAATGACGTTGACAGAACTTTGGCTCTGCAGGTTCCTCTCATCTTTCACTGTCAGAGTGAACTCGTACGTCCCAACCTGGAGGCCTGTGACAGTGGCAATGCTGCTGTTAGCATTCTCCAGCTTCACACCATCTGGACCCCTAAACAATATACAAGGGGTTTGGTCAGTTTTTGACCTTTCTCAAGGGTTTTGATCAGTTTAAACTTTGCACAGAGCACTGGAGGCAGCCTCGCTCCAAACAGGAGCCTGGAAATAAGAGTCCATGGTAAAAAGCAAAATTATGTTCTCCAGGTACAGCAAGATAATCTACAGAGTAAGTGCAGGATCCAAAACAAAAAGCATAATTTTTGGCAGTTTAATGTTTTGGTTAATTTTAAACCAGAGGAACACTGATAACAGCATTTAGGTGTTGTTTACAAATAGTGGTACTTTCAGCAAATTGAACTTGGCTTGTGAAATGCACAATGAGCCAATTTTGTAAAAAAAAAAAAAAGGTGCAAAGCAAGAACAGTCCTTCATTTCTAGGGCTTTGCACAGGTTTTGCATCAGCAAACAGAAAAAGCTACTGCAAGTTGCTCATAGGCTTTTCCCTGAATTCCCTAAAGCATTTCAGGGAATTTAGAGTCGGAAGAGAACGCTGCCTCATTTAAACAAACTGCAAAAGCATCGAGTTAGGAGGCCCTGCTGTTGCTTGATTACAAGGGTCAGTCTCTCCATGAGACCAAGACCAAACTCCACTGCTGTGAATGGAAACTCGGCCGAGCCACACCACACTCAGAGTGGGAGTCAGGCCTAGAGATGAAGGCAAAGCTATTTCTCATGCTCAAAGAAAACACCACTTCTTTCCAATCAAACATAAATCCTTGTCTTACTCAGGTCACTGGTAAAGCTTGTCAGGCCCAATGTGATCATGACTAAACACAAGGGAGGTGTGGGGGTGTGACTTGTTTTAAATGAAAGATTTGGATACACACGAACATGGAAAGTGATACACACTGTGTTTTTTCCCAAAGAAAGAAGACTATCTTCTGGTCATCTGAGCTCTTGCTGCCATCTAGAGTGGTGCTGTCCACAGGAAGAGTCAATTCTTTATCTGGACCAGCATCTGCCTTTGGGGGCTTGTTGTTCTCTGGAAAAGAATGCAGGATTTCTCATACACACATCATAAAGGTGAAGCTTAGAACACCACCATTAAGATTTTCTCCATGATTCCAAATACATCCCTTACCCACTACCTTGTACTCAGAAAAAGTGAGGCTAAAAGCAGTGAAGAATTCCAATGAGCATTTTAATCACACATCTGCAATAACATGAGACTGAAAACTAGGAGCTCTGATTTTTGCTCTCATTCTCTAAGTACTGCTCCACTTTTTCTGTCCCTGTCCCAGGACCCAGTACCATGGGCAGACACAGCTGTTAGGAAATACAATCCTGTTTTTATTGTAGGAAAATACCAATTAGGTTACATTGTGTAAAATAAGAGAACAGCCTACAAAGGCAATATTCCTACAAGCTTTCTTTTGCTCATTTATCAGCAATATACCAGCCCAGAATGGTCCTAAATCAGAGCAGCTTCTCTGAAAGTCACCATAAGATCTAGAGGTCACTGACAGATCGCTCACCTACAACCCCTGGAAGGGAAGCAGCAACAGCAGGTAAAGGCAGCTTACCTGGCTGCACTATCACAGTGACCTCTGCAGTGGACTGGTGCCCAGCAGAATCAGTCACTATGAGCTGGTAGGTGTAATCACCTTCCTGCATTGCAGAGAGCTGCAAGACTGGTGTCCTCACACCCTGTGAGAAAAGATATTCATGGATTAAAAACAATCCTCATGCAGATGATGATGGACCAGAAGATTCTGATTCTAAAGTAACTGTTATCAGCACATTCTAGAGGGTTATTAGAAACTCCTGCTATGGGAACAAGAGTCTGTGCTACTTCAGCATGCTAAGTTGTTGCAGCTAAATTTATACACACTACAAGGACACTGTTGAGGGACATGAGAGTCCCTCATAAGAGTGATGCCATACAAGCAGACCCTTTGGGATTCAGTAGTTTCCAACTTCAGTAAAATCTCTGGGGAGCCCTGTGCAAATCCCACACATTGTGAACCTGATTCATGGACTTACTTATTCTATAAATTTGACAGCAGTAATAATCTTTAAAAGAAAAATGATGACTCAGAAACAAGTTCCAACATTTACTGTTTAGCACCGAGGAGAGTCTGGCCAGCATCAGCAATATTTAGACTCCAAGATTCTGCTCAAAAGTTCCCACCTCTCTCAATCCCCCTTCTTCAGTATTTAAAACTGTATTGCTCAAGAAAGGAACAGGATGCCAGTGGCGAGGCTGGTGCACCAGCTCAGCCACTAAACCAATACCAGCTTCACACATTTAACTTTAAGGAGATACTTCATTATCACACATTTTCTCTGTAGGATTCTAAAAGACATTTGCTAACAGTCCATTAAAACTGGTTTGATTATAGATAAAACCCCAGCTAGTGAGAAATCCAGGTGGAACACTGGAGACCTGCACTGACCTGCATCTCCATCACCTTCCCTTTGCTGTTGGGGCTGAGCAGCCACTCATAGCTGACGATGCTGTGGTCATCCGTGCTCTGGTTGCCGTAGAGCGTGATGGAATTCTGGGGCAAGGTGATCACCTGGTTTGGGCCAGCATTGGCCACTGGAGGATAATCCACTGCCTTCTTCACAGTTAGGTTGGCAGTGGTGGAGTTGCTTGCACCATCTGAGTCCACAACTGTTAGACTGAAGAGGGAAGAAAGTGAAAGCACTGAAGAGTGATGGTGATCACAGCTGAATACAGCCTTTTCTGAATAGAAACTTCTCCCAAATGTCCAATTAGCAGCCTCAAAGTGATGCAAGGAATTCAACAGTCACATCCATCTCTCACTTGAAATCAAACAACCAGGTGAAACACAGAAGTACACTACAAACCCACAAGTGTCCTGGACACAGTGCATCTCCTCAGGTAGGCTGACACCACAAAAAACAACTGCTTTTTGCTAGATCTAGATCTGAATATGGATCTGATTAGTTCATATGCCAACTGCTTAACAAGAAAGAAGTGTTCAGTAAGAGGCACTCCAGTTGATTTTACTTTAAATAGATCTGCTGATGCAGTGATGGACATCATAGCAAAATACAGGCCAAAGAAAAAACACAGGACAAATACAAAAGTAAAATTAGCCCAGGCTGTGCATCAAACCATTAGGCCACTTATCTGAGACAAATGCATTGCATTTAAAAACTGGAATTGAAGACTGCATTTCTTCCTAAGCCTTTACTCAAAGAATTTAGATTTGACATTTCAAGAGACATTTTGTAGCACTGACAGACCAGCCATCATCTCAAATAGGGCTACAAGTCAAGAATAAGAAGCAGCTGGACAGCTTATCTCTCCTGAAGTGAAAGTAGGAGTGCAAGAGAACATCACAAAATGGAGTTGTCTCCATGTTTTGTGGGTTTTTTTTAACCAGATTAACACTACAGGAATTTCATACATTTCACTCTTAAGGGATGAGAACTGATGGACTCTCCCAGGTGTGACCTACCTGAATGTGTAATTCCCAGGTACCAGGTTGGTCAGAGTCAGTATGGGAGTATCACTGGAAACCTTCTCCTCCCTCAGGGGACCCTTCAGCTCTTCCCAGTGGTAGCTGATAATTTTATCATCATCAGTGCTTTCTGTTTCAGTAATGGAGGAAAACACACACAGGAGTTGAAAAAGGCTGCTTCAGAGATTCCAGATGGTCAGTCCCTACTTCTGCCCTGGGCTTAGTGGTCAAAGGTATTTTTGGTCCAAGTCCTAAGTCTCTGTTACGCTCAAGATACCCAAACTGTAACAACTCAGTGCTAGCTGGGGCTAAGACAACCAGAATTTGTTTAAAGGAACTCCTGAGAAGCTCAGTGCAGGCCAGGATCACTGAGGGTGGTGTGTCAGGAACTTAGGCATTTGAAATTTAGCCAAGAGCCCAGTAATTTTGAGTGACAGTAATTATTTTTTGATTCTAAGCAGCAACCTCCAGAGCTTTTCCTTTTTTAGGAGATTGGCTCAGGCCAGTGCCCTTCAAAAAGGAACACAGAGAGATGCTGTTGTGTGTGTTCTGCTCTCCTGGCCAGAGAGGCTAATTCTTTTCACTGAACTGTGTTTGACAGTATCACTGTTTCTCTTAAATTTTATGCAAAAGGACCAAACACAAACCAGCCCTGCTGGATGCTGCACTTAAACCTGCAGGTACTCACTGCTGCCGTCGATAAGAGTGGAAATGGTTGGCAGGGAGATTTCCTGGAACGGTGGGGACACGATGGCAACAGGAGGCTGATTCACCCGGGGCTCTGCAACAACAAGCCACTGTTACCATGACACTATAGGCAGAAAGCCCTGGCCAAGGAACTGCAAAACTATCAACAGAGATTTGTGCTTCATTCTACACCAGCTACCAAAAGGGGGTTCAAACAGCATGGAGGTGAACAGCCAGCGGACCAGTGTTCTGGGAAGGCTGCACTACATCAATTTTCCCCTACTGGGTCAAGTACCTACAGCTTTTTGCCACAGCATGGCTGCTGCTTTGAAAAGTGAAGGATTTTGGTGCATGCTGCCAGCTGCAAAATCATTGCTTATAAGGAAATGATCAGCTACAACACCCAGAAGACCAGCTACACACTCTTGCTAATTTAGGGACAGCAAGAGCCTTTCTTTGCCCACTAAGCTTGTATAAGAAGTCTTGCTGAAGACTGCAGAATTAAGGGATTTTATTGAAACTTGTGGTTGTCTCTTTATACAGGCCACCTAAAAAGCAAGGCAGTCAGCAAAAGATGCTGTATCTCCACCTGCTCATCTGCAAACCACAATTCCTTACAACAAGGAATGAGATTTGACTTAACCTGCCTGGGGTTGGGAATGATATTCCTTGCTGGACAGAGAAGAAAGGAACCTCCAAAGGAGCTTCAAAGCTCTTTTCAGTTTTTGGTCCTGCTGCTATAAGCTTTTTGTAAGAGTGCAGCTAATTTTCAGGGAAGCAGTGGCCTTTGAGGGTGAGGTGTTTGCTGAGCACTTGCCTATCAGGATTACAGGTATTTTATCAAATAGTTGGCTTAATGCAGTACAGCAAAAATAGCTGTGTATTCGCAATAGCTTCCCATTGCAGGAAATTATTGAATACATACGAATATATGTGTGTGCGTGTTTGTATATACATACATGCCGAAAGTTCACAGCACAATGAGTTATGACCACACTAAACCAAATAATCCAACCCCATGGTACAGCTACCTTGGCTTGCCAGAGACAGGTCAAGTCAAGGAAAATCCAATCCCACCACTCACTTGGATTCACTGTTACATTCACATATCCCTCTCCGTGTGCATTTTCCCCATCCACAACGACTTTGAACTCATACAGGCCAACAGTAAGCTGGAAACAAACACAAAGGATTATTTACCTACAGGTTGGTGGCACCTTGTCAAGACTTATTGGAAGGTCAAGTTCCTGTGCTTTGCCACAGGCCCACACAAGCAATTGTGCTTCAGCCTCTGCATACACAGCCAAGGATGGTTTCCAGGCCAAAATAGTATTACACATATTTTAGTTTACAATGGCTATGCAGAAACCAAAGACTCTTATTTCTCTCTGCCACAGGATTGTCAGTCAAGCTTTATTTTCCAGCAACAAAAGGCAAACAGAAGAGAGATAAGAGAGATTAGTTCAGGTTGTCTGGCCACAGGAATCTGTACTAACAGATTGCATTTAAGGTGAGAAAGGCTACACATAAGAAGAAAATCTCTTCTTGTGTGTTTTTATTAATGCAAAGGTTTCTTCTTGTCCTTTTAGGTGACATAAGCCAGGCAGTCACCTCTTCACCATTCACTGTTAAGCCAAAATGAGAAGGTAAGGGACCCGGTGCTGGATAACAATCTTGATACCCAAAAGGCTGAAGCCCTGTCAGAGACTTGCACACTCCCTTCAAAAGTTCTGGCTCTGAATGATATCCTTACTAAAGCCTGTAGATTTTTTTCTGAGTGCAGTAGAATCCAGGCTGCTCAAAGGAATGTCTCAAATACAGAATTGTATATTCACAGTACTTAGAGTCATTTCCTTGTTAAGAATCCCCACGTACAGGAACTGGCAACCCTTTTCCTGCTAGAGCTTGTCTAAGAGCAGCAGCCAGGGACATGCCATGAGCTATTGCAGGGCTCTCATTAATGGAAGCAGCAAGTCCCTCTTCCAACAGGCAGTACAAGGCTCAGACCTAACCAGACTACCACACTGTTCCAGGAATATTCCCACCCCTTGTTACTGTTAAATTGTGCCATTTGTGTGCCTTGGCACACTGCTTGTAGGCAGCTTGTACCTCCTGAAACCAATTTCTTCTTTCCCTCGTGCCAGATCAATCTCCTTTTTCTAAGAGCCTCAGAAGAGGTCCTGCAGTCTTATGTTGGCTGCCTGCCCATCATGTAATTTCCTATTCATCCTGAAATCCCATACAAGTCTTTCCTGGCTGCTGGGGTCCCCATCTTCTCCTCTTGGTGCTTAATACAATAGGATACGAAGGAGCAAAAGCTTTACCTTAGACAATTTCAGGGTCTGGGAGTGCTTCCCTGCCATTTCTCCACTGTAGTCTTTTGGATGAGTTATCAACTCCCACTCATAGGAATATGTGGTTCCTTAAAAAAAAAAAAAAAAGGTCCAGATGTTTGTTTTCAAAGCCTGTCTTTCTGCCATGCTAAAGAATTGCAAGGGTATTAAACATTTACAAGGCACATTCTGCTGCACTGTGGAGAAAAAAGACAGCTTGGGCTGCAGCTTTTTGGGAATATATCCAGGAAAAGAGACAATCTGTGCTTCTAAACTCATTTACTCTGGAATCAAAACCCATCTTTCAGCCTCCAAGGCAATAAAGAGTTTTGGAATAATCACAGCTCCAGGATAATATAAGAGAAAAGCCTTATCACATCCTCAGGTCCTGCAGACACAGGAATGACAATTTTTGAACAAGAATGAATCAATCCCTGCTGCTGCACAACATGGAACACACCTGCCTCTGCAGCTCTCACTGCCACAATGGACAGAGTTAAGATAAGAACTTTAAAAATTCCTGCCAACAACCTGCATGATGAAATGAGGAGTGTATAGAATGTGTTCCTCAGCAGGCAAATACCCCAATTCAGATTTCGATCACTTGCTAATACAGCTCAGTTCCTATCAGTGAATATCAAGAACAGATGCTAAAAATCCAATTCTTCCTTAGACACCTCCCTGAGAATGTGCCATCTCTTCCCACAATCTCCCAAATCCATTGGCTTTGTAGCACTTTCCATTTTTTTGTGTCTCACTAATTTCTCTAAGAGGCAGCAGGAAGTAATAGCTGAGTATAAAAATTTTCTACAGGAAAGTGCTCTCTGACAAAAGACATTTTCAAGACTGCCCTTATTACATGCCATACATAATGACTGTTGGCCTTTTCACATCCCAAGCCCTTAGCATAATTGCCAGAGAAGCCTTACGAGGTGGTGGCTCAGGAAGCACAAATGCATTCAGCTGAACTTCATTTTTTGGCAGGGTAACTTCAACGCTATCTCCAGCAGAAACCACCAGCTCCTTCATAGCTGAAAGGGACAAACACAGAATCGGAAGAGGAACAGGGGGAAAAAAAAAGTACATAAATGTTGCTGCTGAAGATGAACAGATCACACAGACACAGGTCGAGGTGTGGTGAAAAGAAGAGAAAGTTTATTTTTCCTCCCAGGATTTATAGGCTTCTAACCCCAGCCAGGGATGGGATGGTCAGGATAACACTTTCCCACTGCACTGGCCATGAGAGATGCCCATCACAAGACGTGGAACAGAAAGAATGTACACATATCTATGTTTACAGTTACTGTCCTGGGAAAGTCCTTAGAAAACTATGTTAGCAAGCTCAGAAGCTGAGTTTTCAGGGTGACACATAAATCCACCCTGGTTTCAGTTCATGGAATAAACCCCAGTTACAAATGATGATGTATTTTGTAAACATCCTGTTCCTCAACAGACCTCCCATTTCAGGTTTCGATCTCCTTGTCAATACAAAAGCACTAATGGGGCTTTACAATTTTTAGACAAGCCCAAAATTACTCAGTTGCCTCTCTCTTTGCAGATACTATGCTGAAACGCGGCCCTTGGGCCAGGAGAGTCTCTTCAGCCAGGTCCAGCAGAATGGGAAGGGGTTTTACTTGACAGATTTTTGGCAGCTGCAGGTTCATGGCACAGCAAGATAAACACTGCTACTTCCAAACTGCAATTCCAGAGCTTCACAAAAATATAAAGAATCTACAGAATTTCTTTCCTGAAAAACTGCTTGAAGGCTAAGAGAATTTTTTAGATCTGCATAGCTGCCACACTGGGTATGGAAACTCAAGATACAAACCTGGCCCTTTTATTTATATTTTCTTTTCCATCCCTGCTCAAGAATTTTCTTGCCATTCCATTTCAAATAAACTGACAAGTTGCTTTTAAAGACTACAGGGTAACCTTGAAAACTATGACCAGAGACATATTTTTGCATGCTTTTTATTAGCATTAATATAACCAGACAGTTTAACACATTTCTTAAAAACACCTCCTGGCCTCCTCATCTCCCTCTTCCCATTTGTTTTATATTTGTCCTTTTATTATTGGACCTGGGAACTACGCATAGAAAATATTCTTTCTTTAGTCCGACCCTGTCAAAGACAATGTTTCAGAAGTATACAAAAACAATACAAGCAAAAAAAGGACTTTAAACATTCAGCTATTTTCCCACTTTTATTATCTATTATTTATCTATCTTCCATTTTTAATATCTAGTGGAATTAACCACCTTTTTTTTCCCTCTCAAATACTCCATCAGTCTTTCACCTGCAAAGAGTTCCAAGGCAAAAAGCAATCAGATCTCACTAGGAAATAATAAAAACAAAACCCAGACAAACAGATAAAAAAAATCTTGGTAAACTTGGTAGCTTAGAAAAACTACTCTTTACATCATCTTTGCATTGGTTAGCAAAACCAGGAGGCCCAAGCTATGTTAGTCTTCCCAGACAAACTAATGAAGATATTTAAAGCGTATTTTCCAGTTCTAGCTGGGGTAAGCCCTTAAAAAAAAAACAAAAAGAAAACCATTAATTTGTCAGCACAAGCAGCCAATGAACTTCCTGCCAAAAACATCTTTGGATGCAGTGCTTCCCTTACACTTTCCATTTGTTCCCTTGTAAGGGAAAGGAACCCTAAATTCAAAAGAAATTCAGCTGTGAATGCTTCAGCACACTGGATTAACTGAGACACCACATGAGCAGTACACGCCATTCCCACCCCTACAGGGAGAGCTGCCAGCCTGGCTGAGGGAACAGAGCCGCCAAAGAGCATTTTGGTCTTTATGCATTTTCAACAGTCTGTTTTAGGAAATACCAGTGTGAACAGAAACATCATCATGCTGCAAAGCAAAGTATGGGCTAACAGCCAAGTACACTGTTCTCCACAGCTGAACTGTGCAGCGACACTTCAGGGACAGAAAATAATCAGTTACACCCTTTTTTGAGCACACATTAAGATTTCTGCTCAATTTGATGGATAGCAGCATGCCAAGGCTACTGGAAAAACACCTCCTGGGACTCTGTTCCGTATCACATCTCAGCCTTCACTTTGGGAATTAAGATATCCCCATTAGTTCCCAGCTGTCCTCACATGCAATGGTCACATGCAGATTTATGATGCCCCAGTCCCACTCCAGACCTCAGGAGTCATCGGAATCTGACAGCACATGTGCTGACACAGGTGCCTCAGTATTTTCTCCAAGGTACTATAATTAACCCCTGCTTTTCCACACTGCCATGGCTTGAAAAAGCCTGAGCAGGTGACATTTGCTGGAGCCCTGCAAGTCCTCACCTGGCATGGTGGCAGCAGTGCTTGGGGCTGTGGCAGTGCTGCTCTGGGCTGTAGGAACACTGCCATTTGTGGGGACCCTGCTGGGCACAGAAGTTGCCACCGGCACCTTTGCTATGCTTTTCACTGGCGTGGGGCTGGCTGTGGGAAACACCTCAGAGTGAGGAGGGACATCATCAGGCTGCCCAGGCTTCTCAGTCTTCCCTGGAGCTGTCAAGTCCAGTGCCACAGGGCTGGAGAACGTAGCCAGCACTGATGGTTCTGGTGCAGATGTTTCTGTGTGGATCTGTAAAGGAAAAAGTTGTCTCAGTTTGACCTGAACACTGAATGTCAGTTTTAAGTTGCCCTTCTCCTCCTCCACAGTTAGGGAGGCATAAAAATCCCTGGTTTGTTTTCCAGAAGCAGGAATTTTTACAGCTTTCTTTTCTGAAGTGTTTCTCCATGTTTTTCCTCCACAGCAGACTGGCCATTTCTACCCCAGCTGAACACTAGTTAATGCCAGATTTAGCTACAGCATTTAAGTACCAAGGCTGCTGATGTGGCAAACATAAGATCCAGGTTCAAAACTGCACTGAGCGGAGCTAAAAGAACAGAGAGGTGGGATAAGACAGGGACCACTGTCTTTATGAACTGGGGTTCATTTACTTTGGCTGTGATTTCCTTTTCCTGAAGCCATGCAGTTGGCAAACACAAAGCAGGATTGCAGTGGCATTTTTATGTAATAACTGAATTGTTGCAGCAAGAGGAAATTCAGTTTGGAATCACTCTTCAAAGCAAGGTGAGCTGACACACACAGCTCCCTGCCTGCCTGCCCCAGGACATGCTGCTGAGGCAGGGAGAGGAACTGAAGGGCACAAAGTTTGCTCACATCCACACAGGATGAGCCACTTGATTGAAAATAATCAGAGCAGCAGGAACAATTTCCTTTCTTTCATCAGAAAATTCCTGTTACCTAGCCCCATTCCAGTTCCTAGCCTGCCAGGCCATATTCCAATTTACTGTCCACCATGAAGTCCATGTGTGTAGCATGTTTGTTTTTTTTTTTTAGCTAACTCTATTTTGAGAGCATCTGCTAAATATTTAAAATGGAGCAATTTACTATCTTTGACTCTGAAAGTGCTTTGGAGCTTGGATTTCCCAGTGCTACTCCCTATTAGAGGAGTGATTAAAAGATCATATAGGAGGAAATATACTCAAGCTTTCAGACCATGCTGTTGGCATTCAGTCCAGGAAACAGGAACTGGGAAAACACTCCAGACCATGGTGGGCAACATCCTTGGCAATAAATGGGCTGTGCTTTAGAAAACACTGAATGTTGCAAAAATAAAGCTGTGCTGCCCACAGTGAACAACCAGCCAAGCCAGGAGCAGTAGTGAAGGCACTGAGGGCTTCTCTGCAAGGTTTTTGTTTCAGCCTTGGGCAAATAATTTCCTCTCACCATATCTCAGCTCACTTTGCTCACAGAATGTAAAACATTTGTTTGATTAGTATCTGAGCTTTATGGACCAAAGAATCAAACACTGCTGTCTCTTTATTTGGTTACTGGCTAATGGGCTTACTTAAACAAAAGTATGAAATCTTTGGAATCCATGCAGGAAAAATCTGGCATGCTGCTCTTCCTCAGTGGCCTCAGGACAGCTGGATGTCCCAAGCTGTATCATCTTCAACCCACTGACAACTGCAAAGGGTACTGACTCCCTTTCCTCAAGATGAAAGTTTGAAATGCTGGCAGGAGAAGGAGGTGAACAGACAGGAATTCAAGTGAGACAGACACTTCAGGAAAGGCATAGGAGCAGAATGTTTCCATGACTTCCTATCACTACAGGTAACCACTTTTTGCTTCTCAAGAATCAACCCAGAAGGGTCACAAGAACAAGAGTCACAAATAGCACACAGGAAATCCACATTCACCTGCTGGCCACAGCAGAGCCCCCACTCTGCTTGGCAATATTTCCAGTGGGCTGAATCCTTTCTTGACTCACTTTTAATTCCCAAAAAAAACCCCACTTTACAGTTAAGAGAGATCCTCTTCCTTCCAAAAATCTTCAGGATAAATTGACAGCCAAATGTCTGTGGAGAGCCTGAATTAGATAAGCTTTGCCTGGGGCAACGTAACAGTCAAAAATGCCTCTAATGCTTGCAAACTGAGACATTTCTTATCTTTGCTCCATAACTCTGAATTCTTTAAAGCAAAGAACAGATTATTTCATTCTTGGGGATAAATGACAAGGAGAGTAGAAGTTTGCCAGCTGTCCTATCTTATTAGGTTAGAAAATAGAGAGAAGTGACACATTGACCTGAGTCAACACAGGAGCCTCAAATAATTTTGATTCCAACCCCTAAATGTCTTTGGCCCAAGATGAATAACCCTGTGTCCTTGTCTGAGAGTCTGTTAGAGGTACTACAGTGGCCCTGTGCATCAGAATCCACACCAAACCCAAGCTACTTGACAGAAAAATACCTCTGTCCTAGAATTTTAATTTTTTTAAATTTAAGTAGGCCTGGTCTGAATTTACAAAACGGGCTCCTTTCAGCTTAGATGTCCTTGCTGTCTGCAGTAAGTGCCACATCTGTGAAGACTCTTAAGACACTAAAATGTAGGTAATGTCACAAACCATTACAGAGTGCTGGTGGTAGAGAGATATTTCCTTGTTCCTTGTGGATGAAAAGCACCCAGCACTTGCAGGAAGTGTGACAGCAAGAGCCAAACAGTGGGCCTGATGTGAGGGCAGGAACAAGTTCTCTGGCTTTGTTGCAACACTCCCGCTCCAGCCTTTCCCAGTCTGCCTGCAGAGCTGCTGCAGTGCTGCAGCAGCCCTGCACATCAGTAGTGCTGTACTTAAATGCTTCTTCTGACTGGCTATTAAATGTGTTGCTATATTTTAAACTTGACAAAGAGTCCTACAATGAGACAGAAAAAAAGGTGCCTAGAAAATGTCACTCACTTTAATGAAAAAGCACCAATCTCCCTTAGTTAAGGGCTGATGGGCAGGATGTACTGTGGTTTATCTTGGTTCCATATCATGGATACAGTAAAATCAGAAATTAATGCTCATTGCACATTAGCAAATGCCATTGCAGATGGCTGTGGAGCCATCAGAACTGCAAGAGGAAAATGAAAACACACAGAGGCAATGTTTTCCCAAAACTGTCATTTTTCTTCTCTCTGAGCCTGCATAAGCAAAGGAAAATATTTGTCTTCCACACATTCAATGCTAAGCAGCAGCAGAGGAGAAAAAGCACTTTGATTTCAAATGTCCTTTCCTACTTCAGGTGTTTGATGCTCTCACGTATGAACAGCCAGTATGAGCCAGCACTGGCCCCATCTTAAAACCCTTCCTAAAGAACAGCATTAAACACCCAGCCATGTGCTCCAGGGATTGGACCAAATGTAGCCCAGGATAAAATCTTCTCATTTCAGCACAGGTGTAACTTTATTTTGGTCCATAACCAGCCCAGCTTGGACTACCTCCCTCCTGGGATTTTGCAGATACAGCTGGATGGTTCAATAATCCCAGAATTAGCCCAGGTGGATATTTTAATTTTTCCTTCTCCTCAAAAACTCCATCCTAATCTCAGAAATGTAAATGCCAGGAATTCCATCATGCTGCTGTATTTTAGTAAAAGGTTTTTATTTTTATGAACTTGCATTTCATTAAGAGACATGGACTTTCTTATTAGCAAAAAATTATCAAGGAGAGTACAAACCTTTCCCCAGACACATCCAACAGTGCATATTAATGACAATGGAAGCACTTCCTAAAGATGAGAAGTCCTGCAGGTTCAGCAACATTCAGAAGCTGATTAATCAGTGTAATTTAATATTTGCAACTGGTTTACGAGACACACATTGGACAGTAATAGCAGGATAACCTGGAAAGCAAAACTGCAAATAGAACAAGCAGGGAGATGTAAAAGCTCCTGCTTTTACACCCACAGTGACCCCAAAAGCAAGAGAAGACATTTAAGAGTGGCTGCAAAGACATCTGCTCACATGTGTGACAGCTGAGAGAATGGGGTCACTGTGCTCAGCTCAACTGCTAGGAGGAGGAAAGAACAGGGAGGGTGGAACTGCTGCAGCATTGCAGGGGAGAGAGAAAGCTGAGCTCAAGTCAGCCCTGAATGCTGGAGGGGGCGGGGGAGCCTGGAAAATCAAACATTAGTCAAGTTTTAGTGCCTGGTTTCACATGTCACCCTGGCTTCCCGGGAGCTCTTGGCAGTGTCCCTTGGCTGCTTGCCACATCCTGCTCCAGGGTGGTGGCTCAGGCAGTCACAGCCCTACCTGCAACCACCAGGATTTGAAAAATTCAGTCATTTCCAGAACCAGAGGTACCGGTTTTGTAAAATGCCAAATCCCTGAAACATGGCAAAAGCTATTTCACCATCAGGAGTGCACAAGCATTTTTGAGATAATGCTCAAAAAATTATTTGCAGATGTAAAAATACAAACATCACTTAACAATTCAAATGTGCCAAATTCTCTGTAACATTAAGAGGTATTGGCTTAACTCTGTATGTATTTGGAGTAGAGACTAAACTGATTTAATTCGCCCAGTGCCAAGGTAAGCTTTGGTGGATTTGAGAAACAGGAGCACTCTTCAAAAAAGAGAGCACTTGGCATTAAGATGTCAACTCAAGCAAGCAGATTGACATTGAAGTACACTGTGATCTCTATAAAATAATGTATTTAACTGCCTCGATTCAGCATTTAAATGAAAACAGCTTATTTTATTGTGTGGATCTGAACAGGTACTTTTACAGGTAACAGTTTTCAGCTCCCAGAGAATTCCCATTGACATGTCATCTTTCCCTCTCATCTGGGAAGCACACTTTGTGATTATACAGAGGATAAGCATTATCACAGACTCCATCCTGCCTCACCTTCCCACTTCAACACATTTTATCCCAGCTAAGAAAAGGAGGAGGAAAAACCTACCCCAAAACCCAAACAAAACCCTAAACCGCTGGCCATGCCTCATTGATAGGAGGCTGAAAACTGGTAGTTTTCATCACTTGGGTAGTTCCAAGTCAAAATCTACCTAAAGCCAGACTGTGGAGGGGAACAGCTGTCCCAGACAGCCCCACTCCAGTCTCAGCAACCACTTACCTGGGGCAAGTCACCATTGGCATCCTGTGACTTGTTCACGTTATTGCTCTTAAGAGGGAGTGGGCTTCTGGGGTTCTGTTCTCTTGGATTCTGTCCATTTTTCAGCAAGTCTTGCTTTTGATTTTCTTTCTCAGGAGCAGCTCTGTCTGCAACTAAGTGCCTCAGGACCTGATCCTTCAAGAGTTCTGTTTCACTTCGGCTGCTTCTGGAGTTCTCTGTCAGATCCCTTCTCAGGAGTTGCACTCTGTTACCTGCCAACCTCCACTTCTGCAATGATCTCTGCAGTCTTTTCTTCCTCTGGAGAGGGATGTCCCAGTCCAACCACTTGTGACTCCAAGTCTTCACATCACCTTCCATATGGAAGTTTAACAAGTGCTCTGTGCTTTTTGATTTCTTTAAAAATACCAAAACAGAATCTGAAAAGCCAGTCTTGTTGGCCTGACACGTCCCAGGCATGGTGCAGTTCACCTGGATGCACATATTTTCCAAGAACCAAAAGGCATCACAGGTGGGGCGCTGGCAGCAAGTGGTCTGACAGGAGCTCAGAGTATGGAACCCTTCCAGAAGCTGCAAATGGTGACCTGCCCACGATCTCAAATGCCTGCCAAGCAGGATTTTCCCCAGCTCACATTTAGATCCATTCCAGTTTGCATCTGGGAATGAGGAGGGAAGACAAACAGACAATTCTCAATCCTTTCAAGCAGTGGATAATAGATCTTATCATTATTGTCAAGGTGAATTTGGGGCGCAGGAATAAGGCAGGAGAGCAGATATAGGAAAGTAAATCTGACTGCTCAGAATCTCTACCTGGCTTCACTATCCAGTACTTACACAAGATTTTAAGGAACAATCTGCTCCTCCTACCTAAGCCACCACCACCCTTTCCAACATGGATGGAAAAGCAGAAGTAAAGACAAATGTTCCTGCTTCAGAGGCGGCCATAATGCCCACACTGAGCAGCTGGACCAAGGTCACACAGCAAGTTAAGAGCCAGAAATTGCACCCTGAAATCCCAAGTGCAGTTCTTTACTCTAACCAGTTAAGGCCTTGCCTCTCTGACCAAAGACTGCCTAGAAGGAAAACACTGCTAACAGTGGCATTGGCTTGGTGCACAGTACAGAGGCATTCTTAACTCCTTCATGCTGAAATTTGACATCAGTTGCTTACTCTGACTAAATTTGCTCCACTTGGGAAGTTAACAGCTTCTAGAAAAGGATTCTGCAAGCCAAAATTTTGCCTCCCACCCTGCCATAGTTTTTTTTCATTAAAAACCCTCAAACATGTGACATAATTTCTGTTAAGACTCAAGTCACTTCAGGTCTCAGCTCTGCAGTAAGAGCTGAGAGTAAAGCAACTGCTTTGCATATGGATTCTTTTTTTCTTACTATGAAAATTTTGAGTTATTGCAGGGATCAATGGATTAAAGGCTTCTAAAATTCAGAGCTCTGCAGATTAAGGATTCCCTAAAAATAGCCTAGTGACCTATGGGACTGTTAAACTGTGCTGTGTTCAGCATCCAAGCAATAAGAGGTCATTGCAAGATTACTTTACAAACAGTGCTGCTGGACTGGGAGTTGTGTAGCTGGAGAATATGCTCCAGATCTGGCTCCCTCCCTGTCAAAAATGGAGTTCTTGACAACACAAATGGGAAACATTTTTCTCCATTAAAATAAAGTCTGAATTTAAATTACAATATCCTGATCGAGAATGAACTCAAGTTCAGTGACCAAGTAATGGAGGACAGAGCTCCCTGTGGGTGTCTGAACCCACCACTGTGCAGAAGGGGGAGAAGTCTTCACTCAAGCAATGAAATGTGTAAAGGAAGCTCTGCAAATGTTCAACAGCAAGAGAAGTTGACACCAGCACCTTTAAAAACCTCATTATACCTCATCAACACACAGCAATTCCTTGGAGAGAGCAGACAGGGAATCTGTGTGCCCAGGGCAATAGCCAACCTCATCACACCTGAAATGCCTGGATAGCCAGTCCCTGGCACCACTGTCACAGTCACAGGCAGGGACAAGCTCCTGGCACCAACCTGCTGGGGCTGGAATTAGAACAGAATACAGAACGTGTGTACGCACCAAACCCACGTGTATGCATATACACGTTCTCCAGACTTGGAGAAACAATAACAAATTGAAGAATTACACCATTCCTGTGAATTTCAACAGGATCTCATCCACTCAGATTTATGTTTTGCTGTAAAATTTCCTTTCTGTTAAAGGTGAAACATGTCCCTAATATATCCTGTGCATGAGGGAAATGTGATGATTCCCACATTCCTAAAATCCTTCTTCCTCCTCCACCACTGCTCATCTATCTCTCCTCATATGTCAGGCCTGGCTCACACATACCACTCAAATTAAGGTTTGATATGGAAGCAATGAAATTCAGCAGCAGTTGCTAGTACCAGGCTTAGAACCGGGGCACACACAGAATGGAGGACATTTAAGAGAAAAATGTTCCCAGGGAAGTTATCCCTTATGATGAATCACTACGTAACACAAGTATTATATTTATTCATCTCAAATATAAATCCTGGATCCCCAGAAACATCTCCTCAGCATGTCAGAGCCCCGACTTAGCCTGGATGACACAACACTACCATGTGGAGAGCATTCTGCTTCTCTTTTAACACACTGCTAAAACAAGATTTGAATAGTATTTTGGCTACATTTCATTTCCAGAACTCTGCTAATGGCCACTTGGGACATATTTATGTGAAATTAGCCAGTACGTTCTCCTGAATTACTGTACATGGACAGCTTAAAACCCAGATAACTCTCAGGAATGACAGAAGTGAACAGGCAACTCCCAGCATGCCAGTCTAGCATTCCAGATGTGAATTTTCCACAGAAGCATACTGATTTTCACTTTTCATTTTCAAGCTCCATGGCCATTGGTGGGCATCAAGCATTCAGATAACTCTATGTGCCCTGGGAGAAAAAGGAGTCTACATTTGCATTTCATCTGTGGAAAGCAGGAACATTGCTGAGGATGAGTTCCCTCCTAAGCTCAGCACCACACGAATCACAAGACACCTGCACAGTGGGTGTGCTTAGTCACTTTTCCATATTGTTTTTGTCACATCAGTGGAGAAAACTGCTCTTCCCAGGAATTCAGAAGTTCCTGTCCCAGGGATGCAGCTCACAGCTTTGCTGAGCAGCAGGGGAATGGAATACACAGGAACAGCTTCTATTAATAACTTCAGGTTTACAGACTTGCCCAGGCAGTTAATACTGCCTGATACCAGATTAATGATTAAAGACTTGACTCTGTGGACTTTTTAAACCTGACACACATCAGTCAGTTATGTCAACACAGTCCCCCTTGCTTAACTTCACATGACCACGCTCATTTCTAGGCAGCCATAACTCCTTCTCAGCTTCATGAACTCCGCTGTCTGAGTGACACAAACAAGCCCAAAATAACAAAAACTCTGCAATGGAAAAAACGTCCACATCAGGGTAACTATGTCCATATAATTATATTTATTTCTGCACACGCAAAAACCTTAATTTAATGAACTCTTCACTCGTTTTACCATTGGACTTGATGATCTCAGACCTGCACTGTTCCAACCTTAACAATTCTATGAGCCCTGGCTTTAACTCTTCCAAGCAGAGCAGCTCTTAAACACACCAACACTACCTAGAATACCCTCTAGGAGTCTCATAGGATCTCTAACTCTGAACTTCCAAGAAATTACTAAAGCCAGGAAATGCATGCAGGAAGCCGAGATGACAAGGAAACACTCAACCCTTTGCTAGGACCAGGAATACAAACATGTCTTTCCAGGGTTTAAATTAGCTGATTAAGATCACACTGCTCATTAGCTTAATCAAGTCTGCCACTGGGAATTGTCCAGGAAGGTCCAGTAACACAAGAGGAACACTGCAGCTGCCTGGGGAATGCACCCACATAACGGGGAAACAAAATAAACCAACCCCTTCCCAAACCAAACATCACACAATCCATCAGAGGAAAACTTCCATCCAAGCCACTAGCTTGGTTACTTACTTGATCAGGAGGTTGGTTGCTAAAGTTTGAACAGGAAATAATAAAAGCAAACATAACCATTGCCTGTAGGCAAATACAGACTTCTGACACACTGCTCTTGGGAAGACCATTAAACATCTTAGGGCTAAAAAATATTCCTGCCTTTCCAAGTTGCTTTCCTTAAATTAAATTATTTTCCAGATTATCACTTATTCCTTTTGTCAAAAATTAAGATCAGAAAAAGCTCTCTCAGAGACACAAACTACACTTTTGAGAGCTCATTTAGTAACTGCTTAGGGTGGTGTTTTGTTTGGTTTAAAAAAAAAACCAAAAAACTTTGGTTTGTTAGTTAAAAAAAAATCAATTAAAAAGGAAACCAATAAAAAAACAACCCTACCCTGTCTACCAGCAAATTATTTCACTTTTCTCTCAGAGTATTTTAAACAAATAAGAGGGATAAAGACCATAAAAATCCATACACACAGCCCCAGATGGAACAGAAGAGTCACCTGCAGAGGAGCACAAGGCACACAGGCAAATGCACAGGTAGAACAGCTGCAGAATTCCCAGCTCCCTCGCAGCTTTTCCCAGGCAATATCGTGACAGGAACTGGGCACTGATGCTGAGCTTGGCTTCTAACCTCTTCTCCATGGCCTTTGTGGGCAGCAGCAGGGTTCTAGAAACACGAAGGGTATGAAACAGAAAACATCCCATGGCAATTGAAATGCTCCTGCACAGATCCAGTGAGAGTGCAGAGTGAACAGAGCATTTGTGGAGGAAAAGAAATGTCTTATCAGCTATGATTAGTCCAGCTGTTGCTAAGGAACTATCAATGTCTGTAATGAATCTGTAATAGCACAACTCCCAGTGCTGAGTGCAGAGGGCCTTTCCCTTGTGGTTTTCTCCTCCGGATCCCACTTTTCATCGATATCACAGTAGCTATCCACTGGATTCCAAACAGGTATTTAGGAAATTTCAGTTTCAAATATGCCTGAGGACTGGACACCCAGGCAGCAGCACAAGGATAACACAGGGACTGACAACCCCTGCACACCTGCCCAGCGATGTCTTCGCAGGCACGTCAGTGCTGGATGGTGCCAGCCAGAAACAGGGAAACGAGAGCACAGCAACACTGGGAAACTGGGAGCTATCGCCCTGGTTTGCTCCTTCTTTTGCTCCACAGGTCAGGGATCACCAAATTTCTCTGCCTTCCTAATGCCGAAGGTTATTTAATAGCCTCATATGTTAATTAAGTGCAAATTATCTCTAGGTCATGCGGTAGGAGAACATTAATTATTTCACATGGAACAAATAGTATCTATTTTAAGGGGGCAATAAAAACATCATTAGCCGTGTAGCAACGGCATTAAATCTGCCACTTCTGAAGAATCCAAAGCAAATGCTATTACAGGAAATGTTACAGCCAGATCCAGCAGCGCACCTCAAACACTCAGGGCTTGTTACACCTCGAGGAATTGCACTCAACCGTCCGCAGCAGAGCAGGAACAGACACTGGAGGAAACCTTCACGGGGGAAGATGTAAACCCATGCCCGCTCAGCCAACAGGTCCTTAAGGAAACTTTCCACCACCCCAAACCCCGGTTCCCGCACCTGCCCGGCCGGAGCCCTCGCGGCCGGGCTCGGGCCCCGCGCTAGGCGGCGGAGCCGCGTGCCGCCAGCGGGTACGTACCAAGGGCGCATGGTGAGGCTGGGCGGCTCCTCAGCGGCTCCTCGGAGAGCTCAGGTAGGCACTGGGCGCCGGGCACGGCCGGGGCTCCAGCGCGGCGGGCCCGGAAGCACCACGGCCTCCTGCCTCGCGGCCATGGCGGCGCCCGCGCACGCTCACCCGGAAGCTGAACCGCCGCCTCCCGGCACCAGGACAGGGTCCGGCCGTACGGGCAGTGCCAGGGCTACCGAGCCGCGGGTCCCCGCCGCTCGGTTCCCCGCCGGTCCCGTTCGCACCGGGCGGGGCGGGCGCGGAGGCCGCGCAGCCACAGGTGATTTGCCCACAGTTCCGCGCGGAGGCGGTGGCTTCGTGCACCGCCCAACAAGGCGGCGCGCGGTTGGCCGCCGGCACGGAGACTGCGCGCGGATTGGCTGGGGGGGACAGGAGGCTCTTGCCCGCAGGCGGAGCGCCGTGAAGGAAGGGGCTGGAGCCTTGAGGGGAGGGTCTGAGGGCAGGCTGCCCGTGCTCCTCGCTAGTCCTTCGGCCGCGCTTCCCAGCCATGGCCTCTGACTCCGGGGACAGGTACGCCACGCTGAAGCGGTGCCTCGGTGTGCTCAGAGACGCAAGGAACGACAGCGAACAGTTCGCAGCGCTGCTCCTGGTAAGGAACCGCGGAATCGCCTCAGGAGAGAGCAAAGGGGAGGTCAAAGACCATGCTGGACACGGGAGTGCCCGGGGGACGCCGCGGGGTGGAAATTGGGAACTCAGAGCAAGCTGCTTTAGGGCTCCCTTCAGCAAAGCAAAAAAAAAAAAAAAAAACTCCCTTTGGCCTGGGTGTGCGGAGAGTCAGTAAGTGGTAAATCTCTGAATTAGCTCTTGGGCCAAGTGCCAGCTCTGTGAGTGCTTCTCTGCACTAATTCAAGTTATTTGAGTTTCTGATTTGCAACAGTTCCATCCTGTACGTGTACCAAATCCTTTTGCTATGTTCACGCTCACTCCTATTTTGCCTCACAGGTGACCAAAGCAGTCAGAGCCGGAGAGGTGGATGCCAAGACCCGGCGCCAGATCTTCGACGCGATCGGATTCACATTCCCGACCCGCCTGCTGACCTCCCGGCAGCCCCCAGCTGGCTGCCCCCCGCACACCTTCCGTGCCCTCGGCCTCACCCTGCTGGCCTGTTTCTGCACCGACCCAGAGCTAGCTGGGCACTCCCAGATCCTGAATAAAATCCCGACCTTCAACGGTATCCTGCTTTCCTCCTGTGATGCGGACAGCACATCCATGGTCGATGACGTGTACCAGTGCCTCAGCAGTGTCCTGGCCACGACCAGGGGCCCCAAGGAGTTGGTGACCAAAGGGACAGTGTCTGCCCTGTGCCAGGCCTACCTTAATGGTGGCCATGGCTCTGACCGTGCCCTCACACTGCTTGTGGGGCTGTTGGCCATAGCAGAAGCCAAGTGCTGGCAGAGAGATGCTCCACAGCTCTTGGCAGTGCTCAGCAAGCTCTCCAGTGATTTCCTCAAGGCTGAAGACGTGACCAAATTTGAGCTGTGTGAGATTCTGCCTCACTTCATCCCCCTGTCACCTCCTCTCACAGAGAACTCGCAGGGCTCTGAGTGCCTCTGCAGACTTTACAAAGGGCTGGCTGATGTTTTAGGCAGCAAACTCAGCCAGTTGCAGCGGGACCCCGCTCTGAAGCTTGCAGCCAGCCTTGTGCAGGCCTGTGGGGCAGAGTGGATCCCAGCAGGGAGTGCTGGCAGCAAATTCTTGGCCCTGCTAGTGAACTTGGCATGTGTGGAGGTCCGCCTGACCCTGGAGGAGCCAGATCCCACGGAAGTGGAGGGAAAGAAAGAAGTGGTGACAGGCTGCTATGCCCTTATGGAGATGGGGATCCAGGAGTGCCTGAGGGAAGAGAACCCTCTGCTAGAAAATGTACAGAAAATGCAGCTCATGAGGATTTTGGAGGAGGCCTTTGGAGCTGTAATATTCTACTTGAGACAGGTAATGCAGGGCTTTTAACGAAGAGCAGGTTGTTGCTTTTGTATGGAGCAAACTCTGCCCCTTAGCCCACTGTGGTTTCCAGGCCTGTGGTAGTTGATATACAGTGACAATAATGTGTCATTTTGCTTTCTTCATGCAGGTTAAACAGGAGGAGCTGCAAGATCCTTTCATTTTTGCCTCTGTTCGAGTCCTTGGAGCTTGGATGGCAGAAGAAACATCCTCCCTCAAGCAGAAAATCTGTGAGCTCTTGCCTTTCCTTGTTGATTATGCCAGGAAGCTTTTCAAGGAGGGTTGCCCAGCTGTGAGTCTTCCCCAGGCAGAGCTGGTCTGCAGTGAGGGCTCTGCCTTCCCCCAGGATGCTCTGAGGTGAGCATTTTAAACACACGTTTGTTGCGTTTTAGCGCAAACCTGCTCAAATATTTTTTCTATTTTTACTCTCCCTGCAGTGCCAGTTCCATGGGGCTTTCTCCCCCAAGATGGACGTAAATGCAGGGCTTAGGCCTATTCTACCTCATGTTCCCAGTTTCTTTCCCCTTCCAGATTTCTGCTACCTGGTTTTTGCCATTTGACAGCAGAAGACAGGCCCCGGGACATCCTTATCTCTGAAGGGGTACCAGCACTGCTGTGTGAATACTTCCTGCAGCAGTGGGAGGTTCTGACCTCTGAGTCCACAGCCCCAGCACCCCTGACAAGCACTGAAATGAGTCTCCAGACCACGTGTGGGATTTTCCTTAACCTGGTTGTGACTGCTCCGGACCTGGTGAGGTAACAGAGCTATGGGAGCTGGCTCTGAGGTTGGCAGTGGGAAGAAAGGGTGTCTTGTGCATCAAGCTTGAGGGTCTGTTAACACACTGTGCTGAAAAGGGATGTTTCTTTTTCAGTCCAAATTTCATTGCAGTTTTGGTGCTGTGTTTGACCTTGACATTCTCAGGTGCTTCTGGCTCTGCTCAGGAGATGTGTCAAAAACAGTTTATTTTCTCTCTAGGCATGACAAAACCTTTTCCTCCTTGATGGATGTGTTGCTGAAGTCTCTTCCACTTCTGTTGCCCCAGAAGAATCACCTGGTTCTGGCAGCAAACATTTTGACTCTGGGCCTGATGATGGCCAGGATCCTCGTGGGGTCAGCAGGTAAAGGAAATTCCCATTGGCAAAGCCCACATTGTGCTGCATGGGCAGAGACCAGGAGCTGAGAAGTTGGGCTGGAGAAAGCAAATAGAAGGGAAACTGGTCCAACTTGTCATTGGAAAAGTGATAAACCAAAAATGTTCAGGAGCAAGGAATACAAGAAACATTCAGCAGGCTGATGTGTTGGGATGAAGAGATTTCTAGGGCTGGAAGATGTTGTCCTGCTCCACACAGCCCCACCACAGGGCCTTTCTTTGTGTGAGCAAACTCTGCATTCATTTCCTTTTCCTTCCAGTCCTTCAGGGAACTCAGTCTGCCAAGGATTTTTTTGGAGCTGCTGTTTGCTTCCTCTCCCAGGCCCACACAACCCAGGCAGACCCCAGCAGCAATGGCCTGGCTGTGGCTGTGTCACCTGCCTACGTGAGAGCCTGGGATGACATCCGTGAGCTCTGGTTCCTGGGAATGCAAGCCTTGGCCAGCTGCATCCCGCTTTTCCCTTGGCTGCCACACGCCGCTCTCCAGGCGCACTGGCTGCAAGGGCTCTCGCGGTTGCTGTCCTGCGTCACTCCAGCTTCTGTGGATTCTGAGCTTGTCACTGCTTTCCAGGCCGTGCTGGTGGAGCTCGCCAGAGCCAGCGAGCAGTGCAGGGATGTGATCCTGTCCCACCATGGCATGGAGTGGGCCAATCTGTATGGAATGGCAGCTCTGGAGCAGTGTCTGGCCAAGCAGGGAGGAGCCAGAAGCACTCTAGGTGGGAAATGAAGCCAGACACCTGCACAAGGTCTGCTCAACACTTCTGCCATGCTCTTTGCTGCCAGATGGGCACAAAAAACCCATGTAAATGACCAAACTTTACAAAACTGGAATGATACAGCAGTGCCCAGCATGATCAGCATTGTCCACATTGGTGTACAGAAGTGCTGCTGCCTCAGAACATTTCACCATGCCCTTGTTTGACCTGTTGTGAGGATTTCTCTTTAAATACAGCCTGTTTTGTTATTAAAGACTTTTTGTCAGTTTGTTTTTCAAACTCCTCAGTGTTGAGATTTTTTTCTGCCCAGGGCCCTGACAGGATTATTGCTCGTCTCATTAATATGGTCATAGTTTTGTCACAGTAAGCCCTGCAGATTTTTACCTTACTTTCTCTGAGTCCTGCACATATTAGTTAATAATTTGGCACTACACACAGAACCCTGAAAAAGGCAGGAATAGAAAAAGCTTTATTATTTACTGATAGCATTGGGAGTAACTCCTTGTTACTTGGAAAGGCTGTGCTGCCAGATGATCCCCCAGTTCATATCCATCACTGGTACCATCATCCCAAGATGACACCTAGAAAACCTTTCCAGAACAACTTGCTTTGCCTGTATTGCCCCATAAAGCACCTGCACAAAGTACATCCATGGGATTTGCTATCTGCTCCCTCTTGCTGCTGGGATGGGATGTACAGGGAGAATTTTCCACTCTTGCAAGGTGAAGGGCTGTCTTCCTCTGTTCCCTTTAGGGTGTGAAAGCCAAAATGAATCAATTCCCCCTTGCTGATTCCCTGCAGACCAAAGAACATCTTGCGTTCCAGAAGAGAAAGGCCACATGTACCATGGAGTAAACTCTTGTAGCACCAGCAGCACCGCATTATCCTGAGGATATTTCCCAGAAAGAGCAGCTAGCTGCACAGGGTGGCTGCTGAAGCTGAGGTTCATCCAAGCAGCACTCCCTGCTCCCGTTTTTCCACCAGGTGTCAGCCAAGGAGTTCTCTGGGAGCTGCTGCCTCGCAGGGACTGCTCTGCTGCCAGCCCAAGGCGTTGATCAGAACTCGTTGAAGGGGGCGGTGGAATCATCTGATCAAGGGAAAATCAAGCATGAAGCTGCCTCAAAAGGAGGGCTGGGTCTGGGTGTATTCCTGCTTTACACTGTGTTTTTGGCTCAGTGCTTTATTAGAGCAAGTGCCTTACACAACTGGAGAGGAGGCTGTTGCTCGGGGAAAGTATCTTTAGATCTTTTCAGCTCAGCCCTGAGCAGCCATTGCAAGTTGGAACAAAGGCAGGTGCTCCCAGCAGAGTGGTGTGAGCCAAACAGGTAAATGAGCCTCCTGGCCTCGGAAAAGAGCAGAACTCTGCGGAGCTGGGCTGGGAGAGACTCCTCAGCCAGCTAGGAACACATCCCTGCACTGCAGGGAAACACTAGCAGGAAAAGTTAGGAATACAATGCAGTGTCAGAAAAAACACCCAAAACTTCAATGCCTTTATCTTCAAGTGTTCTCAGTCCTCTACACTCTCTTGCCTCTGGTCAGGGGTGTGGTCTTCCCATTAATGACAGACACTAATTAGTGCTAATGAGAGACATGACCTGTATCACCAGGAGGATATTCTGCTATCCTCAGTGTGGTGCTGGGCTTGCTGTGGGCAGCTGATCTGGTTTGGCCATGGTTCATTCCTGTGGGCAGTGGTTGGAGCTCCCACAACACCTGACCAGAGATCCAGCCTGGGCCCACAGTTCCAGCACTAGCACAGTAGTAACCCAGGGACCTTTGGTTGCTGGTCTATAATTCCCTGAGAGGTTACCTGGGAGCAAACCAAGAGCCCAGGAAGTCCTCCAGTTTTATCCTTCCTCACATCATAGGGAGTGGGGTTTGGCCACCAGCAGGTGCCTGGAGAGGAGCATCTGCACCTCATTCTCACACTCTTCAGTGTAAAGTCCCCTCAGGTGTGAGCAGGACCATCCCAAAGACCCTGATGTCTTGCCATGTACTTGTTTCTTTGCATGGAACAAAACATGCTCCTTATGAGTTCCTCCCTGCTCCTGAGCTGATAGCGGAAGGGGTGAGACACCCGCTTGCTCTGGGATGTTACTAGGCTGAATGCCTTGTGAAGATGGCAGAGCTCCCTGAGCAGTATCACTGCTCTCTTGTCTCAGGGCACTTTCCAAACATTCTTGGGCAGAGCACCCAAAAAGACTGTTTTGCCTCCCTGAGACTGAGCGCTACATCACTGAGCACTGCACATTCAGGTGGGGAGGGCATGGGAGCTGTTGGAAGCCTCCTGCCACATGGGCATCTCTGTTGGCTCCATGCATGCAAGTCCACAGGCCGCAGCATGCCCATCTGCCTCAGCCCACGTGAGGGAGATGGTGCTCCGGCAGCCTGGCCAAGGCTTCAAAGGCTGCAGGGTGTCCTCAACCACCCTGAGCTTTGCAAGCCCAACCACAGATTCTGCCCCTAGCAGTTGGCATCTGTGGGCACTGATGATCTGGTGCCAGAGAGGTGGATGTGGCATCATCTAATGTCCCCTCTCTGCCAGTGTTTGAGATCCTGGCACAGAGTGGAATTGCAGCCAGCAACACCCAAAGCAAATTGTGCTTCATTTCCCAGTGCATTTCCAACACCAGGACAAGATCTCCAGGAGCAAGATGATTGTTCACTGTTCTCTGACAAGATGGACAAGGCCCCAGAGGAGCAAACCCACATTCTGTTTTTCTTTGACAGCTTAAATGTCATAATGCCATTGCAAACCTGACCATGGTATACGTTATCTTACGGCATTTATTCATCTCACCCCAAAAGCACTGGCAATAAAATTTAATATTTCATAAGGTTGTTATTTGGCTGCTGTGCTACCAAAACCCAGTGCAGCCTCCTCCCTCCTGCTCCATCTCCCTCCTGTGAGATGTAGCAGTGGTGGTGAGAGTGGAGGCCCGAGGAGGAAGGGAGCTGCTGCATTCCCTGCCCACCCCTCAGCACCCATAGCAAGGAGATTCCTTCTGAGAAGGGATGTGGGAATTAATAGGGGCAGCCTGTATTTTCCTGAGGTATTGATGGAAGCTGAGTTTTTGAAGAGCTGGTTCATCTTTGACTAGGGAAGAACTCTGCTCACATACTTTAGTCTCGGTGCTCTCATCTCCCTGTTCCACCAGGAGCAAAAGTTCTGCTTCAAGCCCCTAACACACTGTTCTGGGGAACTCCTGGGAAAGAGCTCTGGGACCTTTGATACAAAACTAGATTTTCAGAGACTTCTGGCTTGGGTCCACTTGCAAGAAGTGGTCCCCGGGGTGGAGACCTTGCCCAGACTCACAGCAAATGCTCCCTGCAGCTGGCATGGGGTGAAGAGACAGCTCTCGGTGTTGAGGTCCTCAGCAGGAACACGACACTTAAGAAACACAAAGAATGTTTGGCAGAGCAAAACACAAGCACAGTTGCACTTGAGGTCCTTAAAGAGGGATGCTAAAAAACAGGTAGTGGGGAGCTGTGTTTGAGGTGCTTCTTTGTAGGGCCCTGAGGGTGCTGCTGGGCAGGACCCCAGGGCTAGGAAGCTGCTGATTGTGCTCCCAAAGAAGGTGAGAGGTAGGGCAGGGTAGCTCATGGGAGTGTCACAATGACCAGAGTCTTTTGTGAGGTCCCTTTTCTCCTTCCTGAGCACTGCTGTGGTGTGCTGTGTTGTGCTGGGGAGGGCGACATGCCCCTACAGCCCCACAGCTCCAGGCTGCCCCGGCCCACTGCCCCAGCCTTATGTGTTCCCACGACCTCAGCTGAGGGGCAGAGGGTCAGCTCTGTCTTTTGTTTTTCCTTCCCTTTGTCTGTCAGTGTTGCAGGTTTCCTCTGTTCTGCCTCATTTTTGGGTGGAAACACAGCTTCCCTCCAAGCTGCTGCAAGGGACCATCCTCCTGCTCGCCTGCCATCCTGTGCAGGCTGACTCACAACCCTTCCCGTCTGGATTTTGCACAGTTTCACCTCTTTCAGATGAATAAAGACTCAACATTATACAGACTAGATGAGCAAGGGATATTAAGAATGAACTGGAACATAACTGCAAAATACAGCATGTCCAATCCAATTTTTCCTAGCAAATGAAATGGATCTGGTGGAAAATAAATACAGAACTTCCAGGAGCAGTGTTCTTGAAGAGCATTTGAGGGGGATGAAGAGATTTGAATGGATCAATCCTCTATACCTCTGTATATCCCTCCTCCTACCATTAAATGCCATCTTTAACAGAAATAAATTAGAATAAACGATCAGCCCTTGCCTCCTAAAGACAGGTGGCAGGGTAATATTAAAAGAAATGAATAAAAATTCATTTAATGAGCATTGTTAATTAAACCTGGAAATCAAAGAGGTCTGAGTTGTGGGAATTCAGAGGAAAAATGAAAATGAAGGGAGCTGTAGCTCCAGGCGGGAAGAGTGGAATTAAATTAACTGCAGTGTGGGGTTGTGTTTGTTGATGTCGATCACAGAGCACGGCGTGTTACAGCTGGGGGTGAAGCGTTTGTGCTCTGCTCCACGTAAAACACGCACTGCCAATGGAACGTCCCGCCCAGCGATGGGCGGCCGGCACCCTGCGGGTGGCACGGTGAGACCGCGGGGACACGCGGGGACACGCCACCCCACAGCCCGGCCACTGCGCCCGTGGGCCGCGGGGAGCTGTGACTGAGGTGTCCGAGTGCCGCGAGTGTGTGTCAGGGTGTGAGAGCGGGCGAGTGTGTGCATGTGCCCGTGCGGATGGGCATCGCCGCTCCGCCGTGGGATCGGCGTGGCCGTGATATCGGGGAAAGGGGGGGATGCCACTGGGGTCACTCTGCCGCTAGTCATCTGCCCGGTTCCCACCCCTGGTATCCGGTGCCCGGTATCGCGCTTAGGGACCCGGCGTTGCGGGCCCGCCTTATCCTGTCCCGGAGGGAGGGCTCAGAGTGTGAGGGAGGGATGGAGAGGCGGAGGGAGGGATGGAGGAGGGTGAAGAGGCAAGCATGCTGCCCGTCGGTGCTCCCCGTTTTCCCCTCGCTCTGTTGCACCCGGCGCTCATCCTCCCGCCCATCTCATCGGGCAGGGAGCCAGACCCGGAGCACCTCCAGGCACTTCTCGCTGTGCCCAGTCCGGGATGCACCTCCCTGGTCCCCGTCGGGGAGGAGGGTGAAGCGCCCCGGGAGGAGCCCCGAGCTCTCCCGGCAGGACCGGCCCCGGGCCCCGCTCCCGCTGAGCTCGCGGAAGGTCGCAGCTGCCGCTGGGGCTCCCGCAGCGCTCCCTGAGAGGCTCCGCACCCGGCTCGGGCTAATAAAGTCAAACCGCAGAGCATCGCCACGGCCCCGCAGCCCGCCCGCCCTCTTGGGCTCTCCCGATCCTCGGGGCTCGCTCTCCGGTGCGGCCCGGGGTGCTCCGCGACAGGACTCTCAGGCGGCGCGGCCCGGGGAAGAGGGTCCCTGGGTGGCACCGGGGGGAGGCTGTGCTGCACCGTGCGACAGGGGACCGGGGCCGCCCGACGGCACGGGGGTAGTCCCAGCCACTCTCCCAGGGGGCGGCGGGTGCCCCTCGCCCCTGCCCCGGCCGCCTCCCGCCGCCGTCCCGCCGCGCCCGCTGCCGGGAGCCTTCGGGGCCCCGCGGGAGCGGGCGGCGCGTCCCCGTCCCCGCGCTCTGACGCGCGCTCCCGGGGCGGCGGGCGCGCCCCCGCCGCTATAACTGGCGTGCATGGAGTCGGGGCCGGCGCAGAGGAGCGGGCGGGCGATGGGAGACGCCGCTCCGGCGGGTTAGAGGGGCGGAGACGGGGGCACCCTCGGGGCCCGGCCCGCCCGGGGCTTGCCGCGGGCCCGCACCGATGCTTGTGCACAGCTACCCGGGCATGGTGAGTGCGGGACGAGCACGGGTGGGGCGGGACGGGATGGGGGGTCGGAGGCTGGGGCCGGGGGTCCGTGCCCGCCTCACCGCCGCTGTTTTCGCCACTGCAGGACCGCACCGAGGGGCTGCCCGGGGCACCGGCCGGGGCCCGCCTGCCGCAGCTGCCCTCGCTCAACCAGGCGCCCTATGGCTCGGCGCCGCCGCTCTGCCACACGCCCGCCGCCGACTTCCAGCCTCCCTACTTCCCCCCGCCGTACCCGCAGCCGCCGTTGCCCTACCCGCAGGGCCAGGAGCCCGCTTACCCTCACCTGGCGGACCCGTACGCGGCGCTCAGCCCTCTGCACCAGCATCAGCAGCCGGCTTGGCCCCCGCAGCGCGGCCGGCAGGACGAGCCGGGGCTGCTCTCGCAGACCCACCGCGCCCTGGGGCTCGACCCCCGCCGCGAGTACCCCTCCGTGCCTCGCCTGCTCCACGGGCTGCCGGACGGCGGCCACAGCCTGGCCGACGGCCCGCTGGGCCTCCACGGCCTCGGCCACCACGGCCTCGAGGACATCCAGGTACGAGGGGAGCACCGAGAGGGTGCCTGGAGTGGGTTGGTTGCACGGGGATGGGGCCAGATCCCTTTGCGTATGCGACCGGGGACTCCGGGCCGGGACGAGTCGAGTCCCACGGCATCCGTACCCCCGGACAAGCAGAAACACCGGGCCGGAGATCCCCATTACTGGGGCTCGCTTGTGCCCTCAGAATTCCTTCTGGCCCGCGGGTGGATCGGGTCGCGGCCGCGCTGTCTCCGCGCCGCGAGCAGCCCGTGCCGGGAGCCAGCTTAAGGCTCTTTCCTCGGTGCTTTCAGGCCGTGGACGACGGCGGGGTGAACCTGCTCGATCAGTCCGTCATCAAGAAAGGTAAGAGCGCGGCGGCTCAGAGGAAAGCGGCACCGGACCGGGCCCCGCTCCTGCCCTTGGGGTTCCCCAGCGTCGGGTCCCCCGCGTCTGCCATCCCGCGGGGCTGCCCCTCGCCCGTCGGGAAGGGCTCGCTGCTGTCCCCGGCGAGACTGAAACGAAAGCGGCGGATCCCGGCTGGCCAGCTCGCCGACCTGCCCCCCGGCCCGCTGCTCTCCCTCGGGCGGTACCGCGGCCGCCGCTCCTTCCCGCTACCGAAGGGCCCGGACGGGGGGACCCTGCTGTCGGGGAGCTCTGGGGCCCACCCCGCCGGCGGCCGCGTAGGGTTTGAGTGGAAAGCCCGGGGATGCCCCGGCCGCGCTCGGCGACAGCTCCCGGTGCTCCCGGAGCCCTGAGCTCGGAGGAGCGGGAGGCAGCGCGGGCCGCGAACCGCTTCACACCGGCTCGGACGGCGGCGGATCGGGCCCGTTCGGCGGCGCTGGTACCGAGAGGAAGGATGCGTTTAACGGAGACGAGAAGTGGCGCGGCTTTGGTGCCGGTGCTGCCCGTCCTTGCAGCCGGGAGTGTCCCCACCTCGGTAAAACCCGTGTTTTCGGAGGCCGCCCCTCTGCCGCTCCAGAACCGGGGTTTCGCTCCGGGACAGGAGGGGAGGAACGGGGCTGTGGGCAGAGGGGTCTCCCGAGTCCGGTTCTGCCCCGCACGCTGACCAGTCCCCCACACACCAAAGAACCGGTGAGTAAAATAGCTCAACTCCCTAATATGTTTCTGTACCAAATCTTCCGCCGGGGCGTTGCGAGAACGAGGAGGGGGCCCCGGGAGCTTCCAGCACGATGCTCGGGGAGATCCCTACTATGGAATATTCCAGCACTGCTTTTGGCTTCTCCCCGCGATTTTTTACAGAAATATGTGGATGGGAAGGACGCGTTTAACCACCGATCCTCGGTGCGAACGGAACCGCAGCCACCGGGGCGGGTCGGTAACTTGGGCCGGTGCGTGCTACGGCCCCGCAGTCCCGGTGCTGGTCCCGGCCGTAGCCGATCCCCGATAACTGCACGAAAAACCTCCCGATCGTGAGGTTCTTCCCCAGGTGCCACCGGTCGTTCCAGGGGGGAAGCGGCGCTCCCGGTGCGCCGCAGCCCCTTTCCTTAGAAAAGGCTGTTCTAGGAGCACGCGGCTGCCAGCGGGACAGTAATGACCCGCATTAATTGAGCTTTAATCAGAGCGCTAGAGAGGCGTTTCATTAAACATTCTGGTGTGAGGAATGGTTGCAAGAATCTGAGAGGTGCGTGGGCCGGCACCGACCGTACCTTCGCGGCTTGGGCCGGGCAGGAGCACCCCGGAACCCCCGGGAAACACCTCCCAGTGAGGATGTTTGTCTGGAAGTTCGGTTGGAGTTATAGTGGTTCGTTGGGGCTTTTCTCCTTTCCGAAAGCGCCACTAATTGGAATTTTTTTGTCTCCTGTCGGGAGGATTTGTCGTTGTTTAGTGCCTGGTTTTTGCCCTTGGAGATTCTCTCGTCCTCTAGTCTTGGAAAGGGAAAAAAACCCAAAAAACAAAAACAGAAAAAAACCCCCAAAATTAAAATATCTCTTGCTGAAGGTGGGAATGGTGCAAAGAGCTTGATCACAATGCCTGTGCTCACGGACACTTGCTCTTCCACGCCCGTTCTTGTTTGGGAATTTTAAATTTGTTTTAATATTAATATATATTTCTATCCCTGTTTTTTTTCTTCTTTTTTATTATTTTAATTTTTTCTATTATTCTTCCTGTGTTGGGAGCGCGAAGCTCCGTGTCCGCTGGAGAAATCGATAAATCCAAAGCCAAGAGTGTGTTTGTGGGGGGAATTGGGCAGCCACACTGGAAGCTGCGGGACGGAGCCAGCCGCAGGTTCCTGGAAGCGGCGGCAGCAGCGGGGGCTCCGTCACCCACCCCGCTATCGGGGATCGGGAGAACGGGGACTGGAGCCGATAGCCACACTCCCCTTTCCCTGCCCCTGGAAATTCCCAACAGAGCGAGTTCAGCTCAAAAGAAATGTGAGGAATTATGGAAGCTGCAGCCGGGAATCTCGGATCAAACGCCTCTGCCCTCCACACCGCCCGGGGAATAAATTCCATTACATTCGGCTTTATTTAACATTTTAGAATGCATAAAACGTGGTCGTTCTCACTCCTGGCTCTGTTGGCTCTGAGCTGTGTTCTGGCAGAGCCGAGCCCGGGTCCCCGCGAGTGAATGACACCCCAGGAAAAATTAAATTAAATTAAAACCATCTGAAGCAGCTCCCGGAGGGTCCCGGGCAGAAAGTGCAGGAGGGGACGGCTGAGCAGCAGGACTCGAGGATCCCCTCTCTGAAGTGAGTGAGGGTAAACCCTAAAAAGCGCAGTTTTGTCCTAAATCGCAGCGAGATCCCAAATACCTATTAATCCTGGAATACCTGACGGAATGGCCGTCGGACAGAAACCTGATAGAAATCTTTGCGTGTGAAAACAGATATATCTCTCCTAATTAGTTGCCGAGACACTGTTGTCCTGGTTCAACAAAATATTTATCACCTGTCCCAAATTCCCAAATCTCCCTTTTAACTCCTGTCCTTGAAGTCGCATTTAGTCCCACGTCAGAAACAGCCCGGACCAGCAGGGAAGAGCCCGCATCCCCGCTCTGTCTCCGCAGCCTGTCCTGTCCCATATCCCGGGATTTCGGGGCCATCCCCATGGATAGGAGTCACTGCCGCTGTCCCCCCGCACGGATGGACCCTGCCGCGGGCGCGGGGAAGATGCTGCTCGGTGCCTCGGAGCGCTATGTGGGAGCATCCCTGACGGCGTGTCTGTTTTCCCTCCTTTTCCTCCGGAAAAAAACTTCCACGGCTCCAGCCGTTAATAAAATTCCGCGTCTCGGAGACGCGGTGCATTGCCACCCTCTCCCCTCCAAGTGTTTTCTTGAGCCCGTAGCGCTCTGTCCCCCTTGGCTGCAGGTAACCCCGAATTAAGCAGAGAGGAAAAGGGGGCATTCGCCTCAGCAAGGGCTGGGGGGACCGCCCCGGGACCCCCATCCCGCAGTCCCGGCGGTGGCTGCGCGGTGCCCGCATCGCTCCGGGGGGAGCCGGGTCCCGGCGGGTGCAGCCCAGGGAAGTAGATCCCGGCTGGAAACAGGAGTTCCGATACCCATTTCCACCGTTGCCTTCGGGACTGGTTCCGGTTCGTTATCGCCGTGGTGATCCCTAGGGCTGGAGGCGCCGAGTGAGGCGGGGTACCGGGAAATCCCCGGTGAGAGGATCCAGTTTGGCTGTGGGGTGCGGTGTGTGAGCTGGGATTTCACTCGGAGCAGGGAGAGATGTGATAACTCTGAAAAGCAGGAGATGCGTTTTCCCCCCCGCCTCGTGTTGTTGTGACAAACGGGACAATAGATTTTGTTCGGGAATTAAATGGATAAATTTTTGGATAGGGCAGCAGAACCCTAATGGATATCTTGGACTTCTGTTTGTTCATTCTCCCTTTTTTTCCCGAAGTATTTCAGAAATTGTTTTCTGTGTCTTTCTTTTGTTGTTGTTTTGTTTGTGGTTGGGATTATTATTATTATTATTATTATTATTATTATTATTATTATTATTATTATTATTATTATTACTTTTCCTTCCAAACATTTATATAAGACCAGGGATACATTAGACTGGGAAAACATTAAAATTAGCTCTGAAAAAGTTTAGTTGGGGCTCTGGCTGCTTTAGTCTACAGCAGTTCAGGTATTTTCTTCTCCACTCACCTGCTTCCCTGTTGTTTAGATGCCCAGATCAGCTACCGAGGCCTGGCTGTGAGACCCTCCAGACATAAAATTCAGAATAAAAAATTCAGACATAAAATTCAGCAAGCCCTGAGCTCCTGGTGCAGGGTGCAACTTTCTGGTTATGAAATCAAGCATTAGGTCATTGTGCTCAGTAGCAAAAAATCCTGCAGCTTGGTTGTAAAATAAGGAGGGGTTTTATTGCTTTCACATCCTTTTGGGATCAGCAGAAAGCTTCTGAGAGAGCCTTTTTATTACAAAAAAAAAATACAAATCTCTTTCCCTGGCACCAGGGACACACTGGGGTGCAGGAGCAGCCCGGGGTCCTGCCGGCGGTGGGCTGGAGTGAGCTGGAGCCCTGTGACAGAGGGAGCAGGGTGAGCCACAGGGCCCGGTGCACCCGCTCACGGGCACAAGTTTTGGCTGTGGCATTTTACAACCTGGAGTAGAGACAGAGCAGGGTGTGACCAGCGTGGGCTCACACTGGCACCCAGGCATGCACAGCACACATCCCCGGGCTCTGTACTGGGCCAGTGTGATCTGGTCCTGCCACTGTGCCTTGGGTTTATGGATCTGGTGCTGCCACTGGTCCCTTGGTTTTGTGGATCTGCCTGCTGTTGCTGTCCCTCATGTTTGTGACTTGCTCCAATTTCCATCCGAGGCTTTCCAGCTGCTCCAAGGGGCAGTGCTAGCATTTCTGCTCAGGAATGTGGACCTGTTTGGCTGGATACTGGACAGACAGATGGAAAGCTGTGCCTCAGAGCCCATAGTCAGGAATATTGCAAGAAGTAGCTGTCACTACTAAGGAATGCGGCAGAGGAGGGAGATTAAGATTGAGATCCTCAGATCCACTCTGCACCACATGCAAACTCCAGGTTTTGAAGCTTCTCAGCTTCTTCTCAAGCTGGTGGGACTGGGGCATTGACATGACGGCAGCAGTGCCATTTCTCCTTTGTTTTGGTGCAAGGAGGAATTGAGCTGTAAGAAATGTAATAAGCCAGATGTGGCAGGGAAAAAAAAGAAATCCTGAAAGAATGGTAGATTAGATAAACATCATTTCCTGTGATGAGCAAGGTAATAAATGAGATCATCCTGTAAAACACCTGGGGCTGCGAAGACACAGCTTTTATAGGACTGTCCAGGGCCGTGGGTGGAGGTACTTGGCTTCCAGTCAGCTGCAGGGTGCTGGGCTCACTGGGAAGCCCTCCTAGCTCTCTCCAGCTTCATCTGCAGCAGTAGTTTGCCTGAGTAGGAAAAGGGGCTCACCTGGGACAAGCTGAGTCTTGACTGGAAGTTTTGCTGCCTTAGTGCTGCTCACAAATGCTTTAAAGTTTCGACAAGCCCTTGCACACACAGGGAGATAGAGCAGCCTTCCTCAAAACACAGTCACACCTCCCAGTCCCAGCGCTTCCCCCTCGCGTGCACAGGGTGCGCAGCAGGAACACCTACTAATCAAACAGAGAAACTTAAAAAGAAAGTTTTCACTCTGAACTGCATCCAGATCACCATTCCTCCATTAAAATTATATTTTTAATGTCCTATAATTACACTAGGATAAGCCCAGGTGTGTGTTCATGTGAGATAACACACGCGGGTACTGGTGAACACACTGGGCTTTGTCTCAACCTCCCTAGTGCCTCCCAGGCATGTGTTATCTCCAAGTTTCATGTACCTTGTCATGACTTACTGTTTAATTAGATGTTTTAAAATTAATTTTTTTCTTTGTTAGAAATAAAGAGCAATTCTTAAAGGGTAGGTTCAGGAAAGCCAGCTTGGGTTGTTTCTTGGCATGTGGTTTGAACCAAAGTAGCAACACCTCTGCTCTGGGAGGGAGACCCCAGGTGAGGCTTCTCCATGGACAGCACTGAGTGAGCAGCACAGACATGTTGGGCTTGCTCTGGAGCACCTTTCCCTTCATTCCAGGGGCTGTGAAGCATTTTTGCAGTTTGATGGCCACTGTCACATCACTACCCTGGCTCCCACAGGGCTTACTTCATCCACAGGTAGACTGGCAGCCAGACAGCCTTGGCCAGGTGACACCTGTTGTGTTTGTCCCTGCAAAGGAAGTGGTGCCAAGATCTTAAATTGTGTGACAGCACAGGTACCTGCCTCACTGGGGTCCATCAGAACACACCCACAGCAGCACAGACAGAGGCAAGACCCATAGGGACCCATCTGTGTCACTCCAGCCCAGGGACACACTAAACCTGCAGCAGAGCAGAGGCAAACACAGACTATTCCTCCCAGTTTAATAATATTCCAAGATATATGATCTTAGAAAAAAAATGTTTGCAATCTCTCTTAATTATTCAAAGAGCCTAAATGAGGTTCTCTGAAGTCCTAGACTAGCACTCTAACCACTAAACCATCCCACCCTTTCCTGTGTGATCCAGGGAATTACTCATTCTTGCTGTCCTTCCATCTGTTTGTTTATTTTAATTCTTAATGGAGGAAATAATTAGCAAATCTGGATGTGATGCTTGGAGCTGCTGCGTGCTCAGCTCTCCTCTCCCTGGCCTGTCCCCAACCCAGCTTCGCCGTGCCTGGGTATTGCCTTCCCTTTGGTGACAAGCATTGTGGTTTGGGTAGAAAGGGCAGAGAAGCACATGGGAGTGAGAGGGAATTTCTAGGAACGAGCCCAAGGTACCCACTGCAATTAAACAGCCCCAAAACACAGCATGGCAGGAGCTTGGGGTTTGGAGCAGGATGAGGGGAGCTGGGAGCAGGTTCACCTTTGTGGTTTAAAAATCCATTGCAGTGCCTGTGGTGCGTGCTTGGGATTCCAGGCGGGCTGAGTCTCCCCACCCTCTATGTCAGGCATTTATCTGGCATCAGTCACCAGAGTGCCGAGGCGCCAGGGAGTGAGGGATTGGGTCAGGCCCTGTTCCCTCCGGACTGGTCAGACAGGTCCCAGGGAACAAGTGGTGTCCCCAGGGCTTGCTGGGAGCCCCAAAGTGTCCACACACAGGTGAAAGCAGAGCCACTATCCCAGGGCTGGAGAGGTGCAAGCACAGGATCTGATCTTAGGGAGGTTTCCAGCACAAGATCCCACTTAGCAAGAGATGGGGCAGCCATTGAAAAACCATCACCAGAGGGTTTGTCTCACCAATACACTGATGTTAGCAACCCAGGGCATCTGAGCAAGGAAAAGGAAAAGCCATTTTTTCTGTGACAGTGGGTGAGCAGTGCCTGTACCGAGAGCGATCCCTGGACAAGCCGGCAGCTCCAGAGGAGCCGCTGAACCGAGAGATTCGTGTTGCTGTGGTCAGTCCCAGACTAAAACCCCCCCAGCTTGACAGGCTGGCAGTGAGCTCAGTATTAAGGGAAATTTTTTTTTTCTATTATTATTCATGTCTAATCTTTGCTGAATGGTCTTTTGCCCTTCAACAACCTGAACAGATTTAACAAATTGACAGGAACATTGCAGCAGCTTCCATGGGATTGGCCACCGCAACGTCACAGCTTTGTTCTCCCCTTTTAGCTTATGGAGATCCCAGCCACATAAATTCATCTATAGGGAATACAGGGAAAATCTCTCATGCATATTATTGTGAAATGGATTAAACTGTTTAAACACATAAAGATCTCATAGACTGAGTGCCAAAGTGTTTGTGCTGCTAAAGGAGTAAAGTAGGGGTGGTTGATGCTACAGGCAGAATTGTGGAGTGTGTGGGACTGGGAGCCCTTGCTGCAGCACAGCCAGGGGTGACACTGGATGGGGAACTTCCCTTGGTGACAGCATGGAGCAGAGTGGGTTTCCAATTCCTCTGGCTTAAATCCTCTGGCGCTCTAGCCTCCCGTTTCTAAACCTGCTTGGTTTGTGCTGTGAAATATGAATTCTATACTGGCAGAATTTGAAGTGAATTTTAAATAATTATTCAGTAATTGAACTGAAATTGAAATAGTTAATTTTCTAATGTAGATATGGAAGGGCATAGCTGCTGACTCAGAAAAAGTAATTTAGAATGAAGGGGGAGGGAAATAATGTGAATTACCAGACTAAACTGACTTCTCCAATGAAGTTGCTGCATTGGGGTGGCTTCCAACCAACAGTGCAGGAAATATCTCCAAACACTTAGTCACTCAAAAGCAGAACTCAAATGATTTTCATTCATTCCCTTCAAAGGTTCAGATTACCTGAGTTTTACTGTTTAGGGGGGACATTTTAATCATTGATGTTTGGTGCCTTCCAGTGAAGTGTTTCTGCGGTTACTGTTCAAGCTGTGACATCAGGGTTCCCCAGACAGCAGAATTCACTCCATGAAATGAAGCATGGAAAGGAAACATGGGAACTCACCACAAATTAATTGTGAGCAGTTTCCAAAAAACGGAAAAACTATTCTGAACAACAGCATATCTGAGACTGAGTCATTCCCAAATGGTGAAGCAGGAAAATGCATTATCAATTAAAATTATCAATTGCAAAGCACTTTCTAATCCAAATCCCAAGTCCTGCAGGAGCACAGGGGGCTGAGAAAATTTTAATATTATATCAGTTGGCCATTCCTATCAAAGCACAACGTACTCAGCAGGGACCATGTTAACCACACCATTGTACCCATGAATTTGGGGTAGTCTGAACCTTCTTGCTCCACTGATCCATCCCAAGGCTCCTCAGGAGACACCTGCAGTAACACATGGTTGGGGTTTCACTGGGTCAAACAGAGGTACAGAGTGAAAAATGGAATTAATATCACATGGCAACTTCATATTTCTTTCCCAACCCGGTGAATGGATTTGCATGGGAAACAAAATGTTAAATATAGGAGTTTTGCATAGGCATGGGACCTCTCCTGATTAGTTTTCTCATGGGAATAGTTTGAGGTTGTATACCTGCTCTCTTCCAAGGGTCCGAGATTCATTTCCCTATCAGAACTCAGTGATCTCGAAAATCCACAGACAAAACCAAGATTCTTTCCATCCTTCCATTCGAAAAGGCCAATGATGGTGGTTTCTAGAGAGGATCTTTGACAAGGGGACTTGGTTCAGGTTGTGCATTCAAGATAAAGAGAGTAACTGTATAATCCCCTCTGGGAAGAGAGGATAATTACAGAGTGCACGTTTGAAATACAGCTGATGGCTCTGACCTCCTTTCCTGGATCACCAATAAATACCTCTCTGCTGAAACATCAGGAAATTGGAGCAGCTGAACTCTGCAGTATCTTCTCCCTGAAAAGGGCTTTTAAAGGGACGGCGGGAGCAGCTGCCCCTGGCTCATACCCACATCCAGATATATATTTTTATATATATATGTATGTATCTCCATCTTATAATTTATATCAGAGACATTCAAATGAAGGTTAGATGAGCTCACTGACAGCTCTTCCTGGAAGACAACAGCAATCCCTCAGCTTTCTGCAGCACTTTCATCAGGGGCTGCACACCGACATCCATCATCAGCCCGAGCTTCTCCCCGCTGCCGGCCCGAGGCGGCTCAAATCAGCGGGACCCCCGGCCAGGGAACAAACCGCGGGGTTTGGGGCTGTCATCGCTGCACCTGCAGAGTCATGGAACCAAAATCTCGGCACCTGAGGCAGGTTTGGAGGGTGCAGGTGTCCCCTTGCCGGGCAGCACGGCTCAGGTCTCTGCCCCGCAGCGACGCCCGAGGAAGCCGAGGTGACCGGGGCAAGGTCCTGGAGAGGGGCGGGGCTGAGAGGCTTTGGTGGGGGGCTGGAGACAGCGCTGTTGTCCCTGAAGATGAGCGATTGCTTTGTCCCAGGTTGTCTCCTAAGGCGATTCACTGATACGTCTTTAAAATGCAACCTCAACAGTAGAGCACTCCCACTTTTAAAGGGATGTCGAAATAAAAGCTCCGATATCCAGGGATTCCTCCTTACCGAAGAAGAGAATTTACCTGTAGTTTATCTGGGGAGAGAAAACAGACTTGTAAGACGGGCAGCGATTTGCATGTTTCCTCTGGACCTGTTTTTCCCCTCACAGCACACCGAGTTCCAGCTGGAAATGGAACAGAACAAATAGCACCACGATAAGAAACTCAGCTCCCAAGTACCACAAATTTTCCTGCTTACAATTCATTTTGCGAGCAGGCAGCACATTTCTCCTATGGAAACGAGTCAATACTTCGTATTTTTCTCTTCTTGTAGGCAAAATTTCTTTTCCCTTAGACCCAAAAGTCGTTGGTTTGCTGCCAGCCCTGAGCACGGACACCGGCTCCCGCAGCTCCCGGCAATCCCCGCACCAAAGATTGAGCCGGGCTGCAGCTGCACCTTCTTCACCGAATATTTACATATCAAAGCGTCCATTTCCAGGAATCACAATGGTGATTTCACCCACAAACTTTGGTGAACAAAGATGAGGAAGGAGAAGGAATGCAGGAGCTAAGGGATGGAGCATCCTCAGTCCGGACCATGCGGGAGAGGGAGGATGAGGAAGCAGAGACGCAGGGCTGCCGTTCGGTTCATGCTGGATTTCACTGGGCAAAAGTAGGAAATCCTCCAAGGTTTTCCAGGTAAAAGCCTTTGAAGAATGGGTTTGTTGCTCCTTCCTCGAACTTAAAAGCCACAGGATCTACCTCAGCAAGCCGGAACAGAAGCGGCAGAAACTTTGTGCTTTCTTTTGGGACACTTTGAAGGCATGAGGCTCCGTATTCCATTCACTGGAGTCACAGCCGAGCAATTCATTCAGCCGTGTTTATATCTTTCTCCCAGCTGTCTTCCGGAAGACCCTCTGGGAGACAAGGCTGTGACATCCCATCCCACCTGCAGCATCGCTGGAGATAGCAGGACTCCTGTTGTTCATGGGAATTGTCTTTACATTGACTGTCTGCTCCAAGGGGCATCATCACATCCTGTGCTCAGGTGCTGGACTGACTCCTCCTGGCTGCATTCAACATCCAAGTACTTCTGTCCTGGAGAAATCTCTCACCAGAGATTACTTGGCAAGTTTTAATTTGGTATCACAGCATTCTTCCCAGGTAAACATTATTATATTATTATCTGCAATTTCTTGCTGGAGACAGTCAAGCCCAAACTGGGATACTGACTTGCCCTGTGTCATAACACAATTCTGCTCTTGCAGTGCCAGACACAAGGACATGACCCCAGGCTGGCAGGGTGTTCTCCAGCTCAGGAAAGTCCAGGGGTAAAGCCCTTGGTGTTTCAGACACCAGGACTAGTTTGAAATCACTCTCCCTCTGCATCAGGGGTTTTTTGAGCCACAGCAAATGCAGTTGTGGAGGTTCATCATCTGACAGTTACACCAGGGTACGTTAAAAAGGCAAACCAGAGCTGACTCAACACAAAAGGCTCCTCTAATGGGAGATCACAAACTTTGTGGTTCACAGGGAAGATGAAGTCACATGTACCTGCTACAAGCACAGAGGCAAGAGACTTACGTGGGAGTTTGGGTCTCTCCACTGCTGCTCGCACACACCTGGAAGAGGATGGATTGCAAGTGGCACCTGCCCTGTGAGGTTCAAGGCTGGAGCGAGAGGCTGAGTCCAATGAAAACACCTCCTGTGAGGTGTACAGAAGAAATGAGAATCATTTTCCTTACCACACTCAGCAAGATTCTGCTGTATGCCTGTTACTGCCATGCTGACCTTCTCCAAATCACCACAGCACCAGGAGCCAAGATGATGTGACAAACAGCTTGACTTCACAGCTTCTTACAGAAAATCCGGAGCTACGGAAACAGAGGCTGTACATAGTCAGCCTGCAGCACAGCACTTCCCAACAATTGGGCAATAGCTGAAAGCCTGGATTGCTTAGAAAGGCATTCCCACAGACTGGAATTGCACACACACAGATCATGCCCATGTACCTGAGCTGTGGTAAATCATTTAACTTGCTCTGTGCCTCAATTTTCCCCAGCTGCACTAAGGAGCTGGCTTGAGTCAGGAGTGAGTTAATGGCTTTGGTGGCTGGTGCTGTACCAGCACTGGGCTGAGGATCAGCAACTCGTGAAGCCCTTTGAGGTCTGCCAACATAACTTTATTCCAAAATCTGTTTTCCCTTTCAGATCTGACCCCTCTGACTCATGCCAGTGCTCACCTGTGTCCAGCCCACCTGCAGCATCCCCAAGGCAGGTTAAAATGCTTCACAGTTTTTGAAATCTGCAGCCAAGCTCACCTGGATTTAGAAGTAGCAGGGTTAATCTGAATAAACAACACTTCCATGGGAAAAAACCCTCTCAGGAATGCCAGGCAGTTTAGGAAAAGAGAAAAAAAAACCCCAAAAATCTTTAGGAGGACAGAGTGAAGCAATCAAGCATCAATAAATAATAATTGATAAATAACAAGAACATATAACAAAGAGGACTTGCACTCCCCAGGAGTGCTCTGAGCACCTATTAAAGGTCTGAGGTCTCCTTCTACCCCTTTCTTTGGCTGAATCAACCCAAACTCCCATTTGTGCCCTGCCATTTATAGCTTCCTGGGGTGGGCCAGGGTGACCCAGGGGTACCCCATCCCACTCACCAGGCAGGGCTGGAGGGGTGCTTGTTTGGACACCAGCATCCAACCCTTCCTCACCAGCCTTTGTAGTGTGTTGGTCTGTCACTGTATGCACTGTATGCACCTCTGGGATGAGTTTCTGCTGAGAAGGCCATCTTCCATGGTCAGGGGTGGAACCTGAGCCTGCCCAGGCTCCTGCCAGGGGGATGAGCTAGGGGAGAGCTGGGTCACTGTGGGAAAGGTGATATCCTACTCTGCCAAAAACGAGTGTCAAATGAGTGCAGTGACGTGATGTGGCGTTTCTATCCCCAGCTGCAAAGCACCACATGGGTCTCAGGTCCTTCGCTCGGGCACAATGACACTGCAGGCCCCCCACTCACGTTGGGGCTGTTCAGCACCTCAAATCTCATCCTGCAGACCCATCACTGCTCCAAAGGGTCGCTTCTCTGTGCCGTAGCCGGGATGAGCCCTCGGCACGAGGCAGTGGGAGCAGCACTGAGTGCTTCCTGGCTGGGCTTGGAAGGGCGCAGGGGGTCGGCACCGGGGCATTGGGCTGTCGGCCGCGTGCTGGGCGCCCGCACTGCTCTCATGCTTCCTTCTTGTCTGCAGGCTGGCTCAGGTGCTCCGATCACCTGCTGCTTGCGGGAACAGGAAAGCAGCAACTGAAGATCGAGGGGGACTTTTGGTTTACTCAGATGACAAGAGACAATTTTGGTTCCCCAAAAGCCAAGGAAACAAAGCTGTCAGGCTTTAATGGTAGCTTGTCTCCCTCCTGCAGCATGTTTATGGGCAAACAAGCTGCAGATCAGACCAGGCAAACAGCAGCAGGTGAGGCTCAATAACAATAATTCATGATTAATGGCGAATGTGGCTTTGTTTATTCTTGTTGTATTGAGGCAACGCTGTCTAATGGATGAAGCACTGCTGCAGGACTCCGGGGCCCGGCTCAGCTCCCAGCACTGCTGCCTGCTCCGTCCCTCCCTCCCATCCTGTGTGCCCCTTGAGGGCACAAACTCTATGTGACACAGGAGCCCTGTTCCACACCTGCATGTGCCCAAAGTGATGGGGTTGTGGCCTTGGCTGAGGCTTCGAGGCAGAAGAGCAATGCCAAAATCCACGCTCAGTGCTGGTGCCTGCCTGGTTTTCTTGTGGCACAGAATTGGGCTGACCCAGCTGTGCTGGGCTTTACCCTTCACAGCAGTGGGCTGCAGGGCACAGCTTTCCAGGGCTTTGTTTCTGACAGCATCATTCCTAAAACCTCCAGTATGTGTTTGCCAAGTGTTGTGTCTCCATGTCGCACATCAACACCATCCTTGCCTCCCTGTCACTGCCTGTGGGGTGACTGGCTAGCACAGAGTTATGTCCAACCATTCTCCAGCCCAGCTTTCCATAGGCTCTGGTGTTAAGTCACACTGGTACCAGCTGCATTTGCCTCCTCCCCAGCTGCTGTGTGCCATGGATGTGTGGTGAGGCACGATCCCTCTCCCTGCATGGCTCTGCTGTCCCTCGGGTGCACAGGTCCCCGGCCACGCATGCGGCTTGAGCGCAGCCACAGCATGAATGCAGGCATGCACAGATGTATCCAAATATAATCCAGTTTACAGAGCACAGCAGTTGTGATACTACAAGCAACGCCTGCTCTCCAGGGATGTCTGGTTTGGGGGTGGCCCTTTCTGCAGCAGAACCCAATCGCTGGGACCCTTCAGGGCCTCCCACCTCAGCAGCTCTGCACGGATATTTGCAAACCATGCTCTGACTTTTGATTTTAAGGGATCCCCTAGAGACTAACCTAACCTGTTGTGGGACTGCGGAAGAAAGCTTTGAAGTTGCTCCTTCCTGGAAATAAATCTGGTTTCCTATGTCTCAGGGGGATGTTCCTGTGTGTGTTCTGCCCTGAACCAACCTCAGTCATGGCAAACACTGACCACAGGCTCCAACAGGGCACTGGTGCATCCTACCCTTTGCTCCCTGACTTTGTACAAGTTTTGTGCTGGGAGGAAACTCCATGTCTTTCAGCTCCTTTCCATTCATCCCTTAGTCTTAAAACATGAGTCATTTTTATGTAGCATGTGCTGATTTTTATTGCCATGCTAGCAAGTCGTTGAGCTGGATTTACAATATGCCGATTGTAAACACCCCCTCATAGGTCCAGTCCATGTATCCTCCCTGATTAATCCTGGGGCTTCTGTTTCATTTTGGGCATATGTATTTCCTTTATAAACCATGGCATTCACTCCTGCATTACTTGCAGGAACCATCTGACTGTGGAACAGACATTCCTGAGGAAGCACAAAGAATGCCAGGGCTGAAATGATCTTTGGATTCTTTAAAAACCTGGGGTTTTTTCCCCCTGAGTTAAATTGGTATTAATTTCGGAGCATAAAAGCCAAAGAGATTTGGCACAAGTCTCAGCCACAATTTTAACTTATAAACCTTTATTGTATCTAAGAACATTTCTTATGGAATGACAAATGGGAAAACTGAGCCCCTTTGTCCCGGTGTGATGCCATAGGCCCAGTGAGATGCTGCAGTAACCAGTGCCTGCATAACCTTGTGTTAATTGACTTTTTCCCATTAAGCAAAGGGAAGTTTGTGCTGGATTAATTGGGTTTGATCTTCTCAAGCTTCCTTTAAGCCAGGGATGATGAAAGTTTAGGGCTGTGGCTATTTGTGGGGCTAATCCCAGAACTGAAGGCAAAGAAACTCTTTCCCCTGGTTCCCATGGGCATATCATGAAAGCACAGCTCTCAGCCAGCCCAGCAGCTCCTGGGTTTGGGACAGGGAATGGTGGTGTTGGCTCAGGTGGTTGATTTCTGCCTGGTGGGATGCAGCATGTGCTGGCACAGAGCTGCAGCTGAAATCCCTGGAGAGGATCGGCATCCTTGTCAGCAGGACCAGCCACGTTTTGCCCGGCCACCCACCTCCACAGAGCACCCAGAGGGGACAGGGAGGGCAGCTGGTCACATGTCCAGCCAGCGATGCTGCAGACAATCCTCAGCCTTCCAGAAGACCAGCCCAAACCTTGGCTTTAATTACAGCTGGGCTGGGAGGTGTGGGCAGTGTACAGGCTTCTTCCTTTCCTTTAACCTTTATTTAGTTTGGTTTCATCACCCCACCTTGCTTCTCTCATTGAGGAAAATAAGGAACTAATTAGACATCCCAGCATCTGTGCTGCTGCCTGGAGAGTCTGGTCTCTCAGCCATGGTCTCCTCTTCTCTCCCTCTTCCTTGTTTCCAGTGCCCATCCCCTCGAAGGCCAATGGCACCACCATCTCCACGCTGTCCATGAACAAAGACGGCCTGATTGGAGGGGTCACGAACCCCAATGAGGTTTTCTGCTCCGTGCCTGGGCGACTCTCTCTCCTCAGCTCCACTTCCAAGTACAAGGTGACGGTCGGGGAGGTGCAGAGGAGGCTCTCGCCCCCCGAGTGTCTCAACGCCTCTCTCCTCGGCGGGGTGCTCCGCAGGTAAGCTGGCCCAAGAACCCCAAGATCTGTGTTCAGCAGAAGCTCTTACCTCAGATGAAGAGATGAGAAATTCTGGTGTGTGGTACATTAAGGAATAGTATTTTCACTGCTTTTTCTTCTTTCCTTTCAAACCTCAAACCTTAAACTAGGATTATGATTATTTTAACATGGATTACATGGAAATTTATTTTCCTTCTTTGTTTTCTCTTTTCAGAGCTAAATCAAAAAATGGAGGCCGGTGTTTAAGGGAAAGGTTAGAGAAAATTGGACTAAATCTACCTGCAGGAAGGCGCAAAGCTGCCAATGTCACCCTGCTCACATCCCTTGTGGAAGGTAAGAGTCTCTCCCTGTTCCCATGGAGGGTGGAGTGCTGAAACTTCCAACCCCTTAACTTCCAGCTTTCCACAAACCAGAACACTTAAAATATGGAGTGGTCATCACTGAATGAGCATGTCAATGTCCCTGGGTAAGTCTCCACATTGATTCAAGGATGTGTCCTTTTAAATGAGCAGACTCTTGGGAAGGCAGTGAGCAGAATGCAAATGAAACGAAGACAGCAAATGTCCAAGAAAATGTCCAAGCGCGGTTGCCCTGCCTAAGGTAGGAGGTTGGAATTGCATGATCCTTAAGGTCTCTTCCAACCCAAACCATTCTAGAACTCTATGCTTCCATGTCTGTTTTCCAAAACTCAGCCATTTCTGTTTGATCAGATGTGGCCCATGGAAAAGGCATCCTCATGGATGCCAAGCAGGACTGTGAGCATCCTCCTGGCTGGAGCTCAGGTATCCCTCATTTCTTTGGGCTGGTTTTAATAGTTGGGTCACAGACACCAAACACAAAACATAGCCTGAATAAAGCTGCCAAGAATTTCCCAGCTGCTCCGCATCCCCGTGAGGCCACCTATGGCACAGCGGAGCTTTCGACCACACCACCCTCGGGCAGCATTCCAAGCTCAGGTCCGGGTCATGGCGCCTGTAAGAAGGAAATGCCCCATATGTAAGTCCTTCCCTCCTCCAGGAAATGAGTGAGACACCATGGAGATGTCAAACTGCTCTGAATTTTTGCAGGTGGAGCTCAGGTGTGTAGCAGCCACCCTCAGAGCTGTGGAAAAGGTGCTGCCCTGGCAGGCAGAGCCCTGCCCAGACATGTGAGGTGCCCCTGCCTAACTCAGTTACTTCCTCCCCTCCTACTTCTCTCCACCATGGAAATGATGATGTTGCCTCTGCATCCTGGGAGAAAAGCACACGGGGATGCAAACAAATGGAATGACAGCTCTGCCCCCTCTGAGCTCAGGAATCCATTGTGTCTGTGCCTGCGCGGTGCAGGCAGCTGCCTTCGGATCCTGAATAGAAGATCATCTCCATTGTCGACAGCAAATTAAATGACCTGCTTCATTAGGCAGAGGTTGTTACTCAGGGCAGTTGGTTCGTGCTGAATGAAAGGCTGATTTCCATGAAAATAAAAGAAAGAAAAGAATGAAGGAAAGAAAGGAAGGAAGAAATGTACAGTTTGATTTCAAGTGGCTGCTGATGTTTTGGTTTCTGCTTCCTGGTCATAGCAAATAGGAGTGATATCATGTGTGTTTGATGGATATAATTTCCTCCTGTTTGTAAGCATGATGGAAGCAGGGGATGTTCCACCCAGAGCAATGTGGCACACACAAACTGGCTTGTGCCCCTCTGGCCCAAACACACTCTTTCCTGAACATTTGCTGATTTGGCTTAATTTGTTTTCTCCCCTCTGCCTTCCTAAGGTCTAATTCTTTAAAAGAACCAGTGTCTGTGTTTGAGTGCTAATGGAATACTTTTTTTACACCAACCCACAGCCACTCATACATAAGGGAAGGATGTTCCTGGAGAACCCAGGGAGCACCAGGTAGAAACAGCTCTCTTGGGAGTCCTCACCTTGTATACCAGGCACTCACCCTCCCTTGGGCAAGACAGCACCTCCAGCCTGGACCCAGGGGAGCAGCAGGGCTGTATTTCCTCTCCAGAAACATCCCTAAGCTCTTGGAAGGAGGTTTGCCCTCAGCCAGGCTCTTGCTGCCCCTCTGCCCACCATGGCCCTCTGTGCAATCTCCTGCAGCCTCTCCTCCTCAAGATCTGGCTCAATGTGTCTTTAACACTAAAGCCAGAGTGCCCTGTCCCCCCTGGCACCTCTGTAATCCAGCATCCAAATTGCTTTTAAAAAACATTAAAATGTGCAGCCACTCACACACTCATGGAAGAAATATATCCTGGCTCCAGCCCTGGCTCTGATCATGAGGTCACTCAGCTCTTTATTATTATCCCAGTGTCAGTTTTTCAGCAGTTATTCCTTTTTGACTGTTTTTTTTTAATGCACAAACAACTGCAATTCTGATACTTTAGGTTTACATTATTTGCTCTTTCTCTGGAGGAGGAGATAAAGTGGGAAGTACTGTTGTTATGTGGGAAGCAGGGACACTTTCCTATAACAGGGCTCCACAGACTGAGCTCCAGGAGCCAGGCAGGCTGGGATGGGATCTGGGTTAATGCTATTAGGATGGATGGCCTAATACATGTGAGCAGCAGGGGGGCAAGGCAAATTAGCTCTGCCTGCCCAACTGGGATTTCGGGTGTTGGGCATGATCAATTGCCATCAGCTCTGATTACTTCCACGGGGATGCCTGGAGATGGATCAATTCCATCAATGGGTGGGCATTTCCATGGGGTGATGGATACGCTGCCTGCACATCCAGCCTGAGGGCCCCTGGGCACTGTGGGGGATGTAACCCCCTTCCTCCTGCCCTGCCTTGTCCAGCAGTCATGGGGCTGAGGTCACTCTTTGACCCTCCAGTCTCCCTTTCAATCTCTTCTCAGTTTGGAGAGGCCAAGCAGGAAATTTGTGAAGAAGTAGGGAAAGATTCAGCAGGGGATGCTCCCAAGTAAGAAACGCCTCTGCTATTCTTCTTTGCAGAAGGTGCCCAGAGTCACACCTCATCCTGCTCCAAGGCCAGCAGTGTCTTGATGCTTTTGTGAAAGTAGTAAAGGAAGGACCCAGATGCTGTTTAGAGCTGACCCTGGCTCACTTGGCCCACACAGACTAATTGCCTTACAGATAAGAATAAGAAACTCAGTGGTGTTTCTGCAGCAAGAGATGAAGGTGGGGAGAGCTCTTGGGTGGCCACTGAGACAGGGAAGGGCCCCAGTCCTACCAGAACTGAGTCCCAACAGTGAGATGGCTAAAGCTCTGCAGAAGTTCCCAGTTCCCTGTCACACTGATGTTGGCACAGTGCTTATGTTCCTCTGTCCTCTCACAGGTGAAGCTATTCACCTGGCTCGGGATTTTGGTTACGTCTGCGAAACTGAGTTTCCGGCCAAGGCGGCGGCAGAGTACCTGTGCCGGCAGCACTCTGACCCCACAGAGCTCCACACCAGGAAAAACATGCTGCTGGCTACCAAGTGAGTACAGAGGGCAACGAGCCACTGGTGCATTCGGCATCTGCAGCCCGGGAGGGCAGCATTAGCCCACAAACTTTGCTCTTCTGTGGGGAAGAAATGGGCTCACACTGCAGGAAGGTGTCCAGCAGGGGTAATGGCCTGCATAGATTGAAGGGTTTGCTCCTGCATGGGAGAGGGTAACCCAGCCTCAGGGAGCATTTTGATACTGCCTCATGTGCACTTTCAAAGCTGGAGCAGCAGCAGTGGCTCCAGTTCTGCACTCAGAGGCTTCTGCCAGGCTAAAGACAAAAAACTCCCAGTGGAGAGGTGGCTGCTCAGGCAGGAAGCAGGAAAGGAACCCCAAAATACATCCAGAGAAGTTGTGGATGCCCCATGCCTGGAAGTGTTTAATGCTGGGTTGGATGAAGTTCTGAGCAACCTGGTGTCCACACCAGAGGGTTTGGAACTGGATGATCTTTTAGCTCCCTTCCAACCCAAACTGTTCTATGATTCCATGTCTGTGTCCTGCAGCTCTCCACATGCATGCTAGTGACCAAACCTCTCTTTTCCAGGCAAATTTGCAAGGAGTTTACAGACCTGATAGCCCAGGATCGCTCTCCGCTGGGGAACAGCCGTCCCTCGCTCATCCTGGAGCCCGGAGTCCAGAGCTGTTTGACTCATTTCAGCCTGATAACCCATGGCTTCGGGGGCCCGGCCATCTGTGCCGCCCTCACTGCCTTCCAGAACTACCTGGTAGAATCCCTCAAAGGGCTGGATAAAATATTCATGAACAGCACAGGAAACGGGCATACGACTGGGGACTCCAAAGCATCAGACAAAGAGGTGAAGCATCGGAAATAACAGCACTGCCTCCCCCAGTGGGAGCTTTCCCTGGGCACCAGCGATGACTCCAGGGGGAAGGGTGACCCAGTGCACCGTTTTCTAAACTGCTGACTTCAAACGTGTGAGGAAACTCATAAAGCAAACAAAGAAAAAGCAGGAAAAAAGAAGACTTAAAGAATTTAAGAAGAAAACAGTGCTAATGAACGTAGTGGGATTGAGAGAAGCCAGGCTGATGGCTTTGGGGTTTTGCCTTTTTTTTTTTTTTTTGTAACATGGATGGAGAAAGCCAAGTCATGTGCAATTTGATTTTATTTTGCTTTTAAAGAAACCCATAGTGAAATCCTTCTGTGCTCAAGGAATTTGTTCCAATTGAAAAACTGAGAGGAAAGAGCAAAAGCCTCATCAGTGCAAGACCCAGAGCAGGAGGAGCAGGAGCAGCCAAGGGCAGGGGGACGGAATCCTGGCTCTACCTGGATTTATCTGCTGGTTTTGAGGCAAACACACAGGAAACCTTCCCATTTCCCCACCCACAGCCCAGCCCTGATGCCAGGCCAAGGAAAATTTCTGGCAGAACTGCTGTGGATTTAAAGCAGATCCAGGCTTTGTTTACAGCTTCAAACTCAGACTCACTGTGGATTTTCCCGTGGGCTGAGGAGCCCCAAGCCACGGCACGAGGCAGGAACAACCACACAGCTGATGAGTCCCAGGGCAGGACTGAGGGGAGTCCCCCTGACTGCTGCCCTCCTGGCTGGGGATAAGGCAGGTGAAGTTAAACCCAGGACTAAATAAAATCCACAACCTACAGATAACAGCATACAAGTTTCTAAAATTAGATATAATAATAGTAAATAAAGCACAAGGAGCAGAACTTGAACTAGGCCAAACTGAACTGCTAAATCTGTATATATTTATTTATGTGTAATTAAAATCTGAAAGTTTTAAAATGTCCAGTGCAAGTTATTTATATCAAATTGAGTTGGGTTTTTTGTTTTGCCTTTTTTTGTTTGTTTGTTTTGGGTTGGGTTTTTTTCTTTTGAAAGATGAAAATCTTTGGATTTTTTGCCATTAGAAATGGGAATGAAGTTTGGATCCACCAAACTGTAGCATGGACAAGCTAGGCTGTGATGATGATAACTCTAGAGGTTCTGCAGGATTTTGTACTTGCTGTTGTTTCTCTTAATGCTGCAATAGATGTACAACACCCACACTACAATGTCATTCTCATTCTCTTAATAAACCTCTTTTTATTTGAAGAAAGCACCTCCATCCTCTTTGTGAGAAGGATCCTTTGCCTCTGTGGTTGTATCTTAAAAGGGATTAAATAGTTTGTTACACGGAAATTATATAAAATTGCATAGATTTAAGAAAGAATTCTCCAGTTTCATGGCTGGGGGTTGAGTGCTGCCACAAACAGAGCTCAGGAGCTGGTGTTCCTGCCCAGAGTCCCCAGCCCTCACGCTGAGCCAACTGGCGCCAGTGGAGATGAATGAGTTTGCTGATGCTTCAGAACTACCCAGGGTAGTCAAATCTAAACCTGTCTGTGAGGAGCTGCAGAAGGACCTCATGGTATCAGTGATAAAACAGAAGATAAAACAGCCCCACTGATCTCCAGGAAATGAAGCTCCAAATTAGTTGTGAGCAGGAGTCTGCAGCAGCACCTCATACTCCCAGAACTTAGAAATAAACACGATGGGAACGGTCAGAAAAAGGATCAACAAAGCAAAAACCAGATTATGTCACATGACATCTGTGTGCTTGCCCTGTGTTGCTCTGTCCTGAATGGCACTTACAGATCTGGTAAAATCCAGCTGGTAAATCAATGGGGAACTCAGGTGGGAGCAACTCCCATGCAAGGCAGGACCAAGAGCTGGACCAAGGAGGAAGCACATGTGCAGGATGTGACAGAGGTGTGGAAAACAATGGGATAAAAGAACACAAACAGGGAAAGATGACACCAAACCAAGAGATTGGACACCCATGAAATGGTCAGAAAGCACGTTTAAGTAAGTCTTACCTGCCTCAGGTAAGAAGCTGTGACTTTTCATGGGAACAGATGTAAAAATGACTTTTGACACAATGGAAGAGGGTGATTTTAGGGAGCCTCCTTGCTGTCTTCACTACACATCCTTGCTCCTCACAAAGAGGCAGATGGAGGGACTGAGCTATGGCAGCACTCCCTGCATTGGACCCTTCTCAGAGCTGCACCCCACAGGTTTCTCTGGAGGTGCAGAATAGGCTGATGGTAATAGAGGGAAAACCTCAAACAGTCCCGAAAGAGACCACAGGAGGTTTGAAACACAAACCTCCATTTCAGGAAAGTGTGAAAGGAAACATTTAATGTCCTAATAGAATCTGTGGGGATGGCTCAGCATCAGAAACTGGCATCTAAATATTCCCTTCAAAGCTTAGAGAGGCATTAAAATATGGAAATGGATTGGAAACATCCCTTGGTATGAGGTTTGTGAAAGCAAAGACCTAAATGACGGGCTCTGCAGGTCTGGTTTTGCTCTGGACCTTCCCAAAGAAAGAATCAAGAAACAAGGAGGAATCGGGGAGCAGAATGGAAATACTACACATCACATCAGAGGCTTGTTTACACTTCAAAGTCAGTTTGGATAATGTAGGGTGTGAGCCAAAAGCACAAAAATTATTCCTATTTAAAATTATTCCAAAGTAGGAGCACCCTGTTTTGCATCAGCATAATCCACATTTAAATAGATTATGATAAAGGAGAGTAAGGTGCTTTTGTGCTACAATACAGGTTTCCCTACATAGAGTTATTTAGGATAACTATCCTGAAATAATTCCATTTGCAGACATCCTCTGGTGCACGGTATCAGAGCAGAGCAAGTGACGCTCCAACACAGGATGAAAGTGTGTGTGCGTGCACTGTAATATCCAGGCATGAAATATCATTTCCTAATTTAATCACATTATGCAAACCTGGCTTGGCTGGGGCACTTTGAATATCAAGGAATTCTTAGACACAGCATGGATGAGCAATGCAGACAGAGAATCAGGATCTGCCTTCAGTAATTACATACCACATCCATGGGGTGGACAACACCTCCCTCCTCATTTTCCTTTTTGGGTACCTTCAAGTCTATGGAATGTTTTATGAGGAAAAGTCTGGTGCCTGAAAGGCCAGGACATCTCCAATGACCTGTGAGTGGGAGGAAGTTGCATGATTTGGATTCACTTGTTGATCAGATGCTCAAGATGAGTAACGGACACACCACATAGGAGCAATTTTCTAAAACATCAAGACTTCCCAAAATTTTGGACATACTCATTCCTGCAGGCCCACAGAGACACTTCAGAAGAGTCAGGGGTCGTGGAAGGCCAATTCTTGTCTGTACTGGAGTCTCCTCCCAGCTCTCTGTCAAACAAGACCATCCCCTGACATGTCCTCTCCCTTTCCATCCTAAGAGAAAAAAAAACATTTTACACAATTCCAGGCTCAACCCTGGTATAAATTCCCATGCTGATTACAAATCTCATTGTGGGAAAATACATAGGATTGTGTCAACAAATAAAAATAGATCCAGACTCAGGGTTTCTACGGTTGTTACAAAACACGCTGGAATTTTAATTCTAAAGGGGAATGAAACAAAAAAAAATAAATCTTTTTTGGATTAATTTTGAATGAATTACAAATCTAGGGAAACCACATACTAATCCTTGACAAGTGAAAAAGAGAGAAACTCTTCAATCCCTAAGAGTCAGCTGTCCCAAGGGCAAACCAAGGGTAACATGGAGCTGTGACTGTGCTGCATCATTAACACCAGGGAACAGAGGTTGTGTTGGAATTCCACACGGCTTTGGACAGACTAAATAATTACCTTTAAACAGGCACCTTAAAAGCAACAGGGTAATAACAGCTCTCGGTGTGAAACAACCCAATAACCAGAGTTTGCTGACCTGTAGTTAATGCATTCCTTCCTATAGGAGAATCCATTAAATTCCCAGCTTTACATGTGGAATCCAAAGAGCCACACAGCCAGTGAGCAAGGTAAGTTTTTCCTGGTGGTGCAGCTGAATCAAAGCACCAACACTGGAAACATTTTCAAGTCACACATTAAAATAAATGTTTTTTGTGAGGGTGACATGATGCTCCTGAGATTATTGGTGTAGACTCTGCTCTCCCTGTCCATGTGCAGGATGTAGAGCCTTCATGATCCAAACACAGTTGGCAGAAAGAGTCTGACCTAGCCCTCAACCAGAATGCAGCCATGCTGAGCCACAAGTTATCACTTTGGTCTTCCCACCTCAGCTCCTTTATATGGAAAATAATTCCTACTGTGGCTATCTGAGCATTTCCAATAGGATACGATAAATAGCAAATATAATTCCAGAAACTGAACATCTACCCAAACTTTGCCCCCATAATCATGGTGCTGAAGCATCCCAGATTTTTTCCAAGGCAGGAAATATTATGACAGTGAAGTCCTGGATGGTTCCTTTGTATGTTTTTATACTGACATCCTCAGATGCTTCTAATTTGATTATTTTCAGCAGAGAAAAAGCTAAATTCCTGAGATCCAGATGGATTTCTCATCAGGATACCTTTGTTTTAGTAGCAAAGGTTATAGCCAAAGAAAATGTTAAATGGAGACAACTCAGCTTTTTTTGGGGTGTGAAATGAATTCAGAGAAAAATCAATTAATTGCTCCAAGCCAAGAAGTTCTGCAGCACCTCAAGATGTGTCTGGATGCTGCAGCTTCTCACTTGACAATGTCTCTGCTGCGCAAAAGTGTCTTAAATTCTTATTGAGTTTTTCCACATTTAGAACTTTACATTCACTAAAAAATCCCCAAGACGCAGCATTTTCTTGGTGTAACTGAACAACTTGCGCCCAACAAAAAATAACGGGTCCATCATCTTCCTCTGGCCCAAAATTCCATGTGTTCTCTGTGATTCTATGTTATCTCACACAACCGAGAAGTTTCAGCTAATTCTGCAACAACATCTTGGATTTATCCTTAAACACATGCTATAAGTAAATCACACATTCTTCCCACAGGACATTCAAGGTCTTCCAGTCAAACTTTTCCTTTGTCACATGCCTGATCAAAGTGGATCCATGGATTCTTTTATTGGATGAGATTCAGAACATCAGTGGCTGAAATGCTGAGTGCCTTTATTCAGGAATTATGAGAGTTTCACCATATGTTGAAGACCTCATTGGCAGCTGCATGGCATTATGACCAGATTCCTGTGCAGATTGGGTATTCCAGGGATGTCGCTTTTTCAGAGAGATTTTTTTTTTTTCTCAGCATGCAGCAAAAACTTTCAAAAAAAGGAGCAATTCCTATGGAAACATTTTATCCAATCCAAATATCTGTCTCTGTTTCAGGAGGGTTATGTTTATGTTCCCACAGTACCTTGTTGTGCCATCAAACATCAAATCCTCATTGTATTAGACCCTGTGCTCAAATGTCTTACCTGCAAATTTCTATTTCAGTAGGTAAGTTTACAAAGGAAACAGTTACCTGCACCTCATTGAAAACAGATGTGACACAAAGAGCTGAAGGGATGTGGGGAGTTTAGGAAACGGTTTGGATTCAACCACAGATAAATCAACTCGAGCATCATAACTACAAAAATCCCCCAACATTTGTTTCAACAGTCTGTTTTAAAGATATAATCAGTATGTTTATAATTTTATTTCCAGTGATAAAAAATTCTCCTTTCAGAATCTCTGTTCTACTTCACTACCTGCAAAAACATTCCAGCAGGGAGGCAGGACACAGAGGGTGCAGGCACTGCTGAGGAGGAGAACGCTAGTGGAAGGGCCAGTTTGCTCAGTTTGGACTATGAAAACAACCTTTCTTACACCCTCTTGGTAATGTGCTGCTGTTTTGCCTCTTAAATGGACCCTGGCACCACAGGGAATTATTTCAGCCCAGGCCTCCCACTCCTGACCCATTTTCATTTCATTTCCTCTCCCAGTCCTGTCATATGGCAGCAGCACATTATGCATTATATATTACAGATTATGGCTTTTGGAGTTTCCTGCTAATTTGGTCATCACAGAGATCCTCCAGGAGCACACAGTAATCACCATGAGAGATGAGACCTGTCCTGTAGCACAGACAGCCCTGGCTTGGCCCCATTCAGGTTCTCTTTGTGAGGAAGATGAGATTTGGCACAAAACTTCTTGAAAAAAAAACTTCTCCAAAGTTCTCCAGAGCAAAAACGGGCACAGGGCATCCACAGCCCATCCTTGCCTTGTCAGAGCACAGGGCAAAGGGGAAAGTTTCAAGCAAATTGAAGCATTCAGCTCTCCCCAGGAAAGTGAGGAAGGCCCAAGAGATGGGAAAACCCAATGGATCATCTTTCAGAACATTTGGCATATGGACCATTTAGAGAATACAAAGGTCTTACCTGGTAAAGCAGAAAACTTAGCTGGAATGCTAAAAAAAATTAAGGAACATTTCTGTTTTAAAGCATTCCTAAAAAAAAAAGTTGTCAGTGCCTTTGAACCTGCTGAGCCAAGGAGTAATTCAGAAAATCTTGTGAGGAAAAATAGCTCCGTTCAGCTCAGCTTGGGGCAAAAATGTTTTCTACCAATTCCATGTGTTAATAAACTTTTTCACAGCTTTTGAACATAAAGAATCTTTTGCTTTAGTACCCTGTAAATTTTGATGCAAACATGGAAACCAAAACTGTAACTGTGTGGCTTCACAGCTCCTAAACACATAGGAAGGGTCAACCTCAAATCCTCTCCTGGCTTATGTGAACAGGGGACATGGAGCTCACACAACCAGCCTTCCCCTGGTTCATCACAGCACATCAATCCCAAGGCAAAAACCAACACAAAAACCTTGGACTATTGGATATGCCCAAGCAAAGCCCCCAGCATGACACCCTAGGCAGATTTCTCATGTGCATTGAGTGAACACTGTAAGACAAATTAAATCAAACCCCTCTTTTAATTCTTCTCTTCTTGAAGGTGTCCACTAAGAATTATGTGAGTTTAAGGATTATTAAAAAAAAAGAAAAAAAGAAAAAAGAAAAGAGAAACAGGTTTAAACTGTATAATTTTAAATCAGAGAAAGTAAGGAATAAGTAAACCCTGGAAATCCTTTCATATCCCAAACTCAGCCTTGCCCAGTAACAAAATTTTCAAATATACAAGAAACTGCTGTCCAAAAAAAGGAAAACCACCAAATGAGCTGACAGCTTTGGAAATGTTTTCCTAATTCTCATGTCAGAGTCTGGCTATGTACTTTAAAGTTTCTGATTCCCATATAATCCAATTGGGGGCATTTTAATTACACAGACAAGTGCATTTTCTGCTCCAGCCAGGCCCACAATACCACCCTTGAGCCACAGCCTCTGCACACTGCAGGCTTGTTGGGAGGGAGCAAATGAATGGGTTGTGATATCCCACATTCCAGACCATTGCAGACTTTGCCTGATTTTTTTTTTCTTCAGCAAATTTTCTGTGGGATCACAGAAAGTCCTTTGAAAACAGTACCGTGTGGTGCAGGAGATTTTCCTCCCTGGCACAGCTGCTGATAAAATCTTGTGAGCATCCTCATTGCAAGCACACAGCAGTAAATGTCCAGAGTAGCTCTGCAAGGGAGAATTGTAATATCCTAAAAAACCAGAAGACTTACCTTAACTTCACATCCCTGCTTGTCAGTGCTTGGACAAACTAGGACAGGATGGATTCCAGATATTCTGGAAGCTGTTGGGTTTTTGGCAAGTCACTGGCTATCTTCCTTTCTGAAAATATGGATAATTACCTGTTTCACGGCACAACTGCCCAACATTTGTGAAAAACAAAGTAAGAATCTTTCAAGGGAAGGAACAACCCTTACATCCCACCTGCCTGCTGGACAAGGCTCTGGTCCTCTCTCCTTGAGTTCTGTGACCACAGCTGATCTGCAAGGCAGGAAGAGGACAAACCAGTTTGGGAGAAGGCAGCAGCATGCGAGATCACTGCCCTCTGCTGAATCCAGAGCTGGGGAGACACACAGGTGTTCCCTACTACCCAAAAACTCTGGGAGCAGGGAATGGCATCAGCCACGTTCCCAGAGCAACATCTAGCAAGAGGAGATCAAGCATCACTGAGGCCCACAGGTGTTTTGGTGGTACAGCAGCAGGATATTGTCAATAATCCTCAAAATACTGACATAAAAAATTATGCATTTTTCTTTGTCTGCTGCAAATTAACTCAAGTTGATCCACAACTTTCATGTTTGTGCATAAACAGGAGAAATATTTAACAACATCAAGGAAACCTCTACTAAGCAAAAAAGTAATTTAACCAAATCAAAACACACCCAACCAAGAAATCACTTCAGAGGATTCAGTGATTAGGTTGGCCCCACCTTGGAGGGTGGGGTTAGAGTTGATTTATAGATCAAAAATTATACCACACTTGCTGGCATTCAGATAGAGCCATATTTTGATTTTCTCTCTAAAGATTTGATCAGCAGAATTTGGTTTTTCATAAATCTTGCTAACTTCACTGTATTACACAGGAAAAAATACCATCCTGGCAGTTCTGAAACAGACCCTTTTAGACACCCTCTCCCCATGCCCCAGCAGTGAAGAGTTTTCTTTGCCTTCCACAGCTGTCTTGAGTTAAACTATATGAATCAGCTTATTGGATAACAACCTAATTGCAGATTAGCACAGAAACAAAATACTTAAACTGTCACTTTACATTTTCAAGACAACTAACTTATTTTTTTACATAGTCCTCAGCCAGTCAAAGATCTAAACCAACATAGTCAAGGGCATGGAAAATAGACAAGTTGTGTATTTTAATTCCACCATTTACATTTTGCTTTTTTTTTTTTTATCTGTTAAAACAACCGATGTCTGTTTAGCTTGGTCACTGAAAATTTCCTGCGCTAAATTACTGTTGATGGCTGATAACAACACATGGAAACTCTATGTAAGGTTAAAGCCTGAAAGAATTTTAAACAGCTTAAAGGATAGACTTTTTACAAGTAGGATAAATTAATTTTTCCTTAAATATATCCAGTGCTTCACAGGTAGCAAACAGGTTTTTTCCTTCCTTAAATGCCAAGTTATTTAACACAAAAGGAATATTCTGTCCCTGCTTCAGATGGGAAAATGGACTCAACCAAATCCTATGAGCATAACCCTTAATGTCAGCCCTGGCATGGGCTGCCTCTTGGAGGAGCCTACAGTCAAAATTAGAGACAGCAGCAAATAAAAACACATCCTTGGGAGAGCTCAGCCTGATCTCTCCCTTCTGCTCCCACATCTTAACTCTGGGAAGTGACAGCTCCATTTGGTGACAATGTTTCTGCCAGTGACTGATCACCATGAACAGAAGTCAAACTCAGGAACTGTCGAGAATGTGCTGTAGGATTGATCACACATACTTTGTTTCTATTTTTTGTTATTATTGTTGTTATTATTATTATTATTATTATTATTATTATTATTATTAGTACTGGGCAGTCTCACTAATTTCAGGTTTGCACTGAAACCCGTCCTTGCTTGAGGCCATTCACCTCCCCAGGGCTGGAGCATCTCTTGGTATAACAGAACAGGGCTATGGATTTCTTGAAGAAATCCTGGGGAAAGTTAGGTGAATCAGCCTGGGGGGCTCCCCCTCAGCAGCAGCTCCCCATAAAAGTGAATACAGCAGGATGGGAGACAGCTTCACCTTCCAGGCATTTCAGTTTTTGATTGATGTCTCTTCTTGGCTGTCACTTCACTCAAGAAAACTTTCAAGTCATGGAGTCACATTTAGGCAGCAGAACTGTCCTGGCACCATTACAAATTTGTGTGAGACCAATTCCACAAGGCAGCTGAGCTCTGATGGCTCCTCTGCGCCAATGCTTCTGGTCACAGGGAAGTCTATCCCAAAACACAGATTTTCTTCCATGATAAGGTATAATTAACACCAAGAAAAAGCCCTGTGAGCACTGCACCTACGTTCACATTCCTCTTCCAGCAAAGCACAAAACAACCCGATGTGGCCTAAGGCACAGAGAATCTGTAAACTGATCTTTGAGCTAACTCCAGGCTCTGGAGAGATGAGCTGGTGATGATCTGCTCCCCAGGAAAAGACCATCCTTAAACAGGAAACCTAACATGAGAAAAAGGGTCTTAACTCTTTGGGCCCTGAGGCTTTGAGAGCAAAACACACGGTCAGAATTACCAGGCAAGGCAAGGCAGAGCAGCTCACTGTGGCCACAGTGCCTGAGGAACAGGGTACCTTGATGACTACATTCATTTCTCATAATATGAGCCACAAAAATTAGTACAAAGCAGTATTTTCTTGCAGTGATCAATTATTTCAGAGATTTCTTATGAAAGAGAGGCTTGTCATGACAAATACAAATTCTTTTGAAAAGGGATTCCTGGTTTTCAGAGGCTTTAGGGCTAAACTTGAAGCAGGTAAAAAAGTCCTCAAAAATATCTCCTTTGTTAGAGGCTACAGTCCAATCTTATCATGGGCCAGTTCTTTTGTTCCTAGTTTGGAATCAAGGGCTATATTTATTCATTCCTCAAGGTTGCCGCTCAATTGGCTTCAGATGCAACCCCTTGGATCTTCCTTTCCATGGGGGATTCAGATCCTGGGCCCTGCCCTTGGGCAAAACATATGTTCCACTCCAACCTGTATCCAACCAGAGAATAATTGTTTTATGTTTATTAATCACCTGCATTCAAATAGGTGCCAATAAAAACTCCAGGCAGATTCTCTGCCAGGTTCACATCATCCAAGAGCTCCACACTCCAGTTCAGTGTCTGAACAATGAATCCCTCCAATGAAGCGGCATCACTGCTTCAATATGCAGTGACAAAAATACCACATCAGCTCAGCCCCTCTGCAGTGATGAGTTTGAAATGAGACAAGAAACCTGCAAAAACATTCAACATCAGTGGTAAAATAAATTAAGAGATACTGCATTAAGCTAAACAAGTACGTTAATGCAACACAAAGGGGTGAGATTTCAGTGGTAGAACAACACTGACTCTGCTTGTGTTAAATGTGACCTGCCATGAGGAAATTGTCAGGCTGGGAACTGCCTAAGTGAAAACGTTTAAAAGGTTTTCAAGAGATAAAGTGAGTTTCAGCAAAATATTTCAGAGTTCTGTGTCATTGGCCTTAAAGAAAAGCCATTGCAGCCATTGCAGCAAAACCAGCTGTAATTAAACTCATTCTGGGAAGAATTAAACTACAAAGCCTGAGGAGACTCCAGGGAAGAATTAGATTTAAGTAAGAGGCACGGTGAGTTAAGGCACTGGAGCTGCAAATTTCTTCCGTGTCATAAAGCAAGTCTTAGTCTCATACAGTTCTCATCCATTCCAGATGACAGGAATACTTTGACTGACAACTTTGTTTTTGTGAAGGAAAGTACCTTCTCAAACACATCACTGAGGTAAGACCAAAAAGCCTGGACAAATTAACAGTTAAGTCTGTCACTCACCTTTTCCAGCTGAGAACTTGGGTGTTATGCCACAATACACAACTATCAGTCTGCACACAATCCAGTATGCATCTACCTTATTTCCAACATTCTTCTTCTAAGCTTATACAAACATAAAATAAGTACTCAAAGCAATTTTAATGCCAATTCAAGTAGGGTAGGAGTCACACTAAAAACTGTTCTCAGAAGAATCACTTCTGGGCAGACCACAAGTATCAGCCTCATGATAATTATCTGAGGCTGTTCTATGAATGGGGGTTTTATGAGGAAGCAGCATCTTGAGCCTGGATGGATCATCAGGGACTACTCTCAAGAAAACAAAGCTCTAGTTAGCTGAGTAGTTCAAAGATTTATGAGTAGTGCTGCAGTTTCTCACTGAACTGCTATCATGTACTTCTAAATGTACAGACACATCAATTAAGAGAAATCACACAATCAATAGTTTCTATTTAAAATGCTATTTAAATTCTATTTAATGTAGCTATGAACCTACTCTGCCAGCAGAACGCGCTTTCCCAGTAACAGAACCATTGCCAGAGAGTTAAAAGTGTATTTTAAAATCCATTCTACTTGAAAACCTTTGTATCAATATAATTCAAATGAAAAGAAACCAAACAACTATATCAAAAGCAAATTAGGTCTTTGAAAACCTGATTATTATTTTATACAGCAAAGAGTGGTAACATCTTTGAAAATATAAAGTAGATGCTGTATGTTTGGAATGGACCACTTGTCTGGGAGTTGCTGAACTTTAGTGATGAGAGGGATGACAGCACAACGTCATCTAGAAAATACAGTTTTCCCACAAATAAGAAATTTGGAGAGCAGTAAAATCTCAGAAGAGGAAAGATAAATAACCTGAATGTGCTCCCATGAACAGTAAATCAAGTTTCACCTTCATTCTGGAGCAATTTACGGAAATCCTCCCAGGAAGGATCAGTGGAATAAAAAGATAAAACTGGCTATATAAATGTCAGGCTTTATTCGAGCTCCCACTGCAGTACATTATTCGTGTGCTTCAAATGAATAGAAAAGAAAACAAAACCCAAGACAGAACAGAACAAGAAGACTGCTGAAGAAAGATCTCGGGGGTTAGGACTCCACTTTGGCAAGGGGTATATTCTCCACTTCGTGGATGCCCTCCTTGTCAATGAACCGGGCTTTGAAAGAGGGCAGGTTGAGGATGAAGCGCTTCTGAAGCTGTTCAGCAAAGACAAAAAGAGAAGAAATAAGATTCACTCAAAGCTTAAATAAAAGAGGAGAGTATACTTTAAATTTCCATCCTGGCTCTAGTGACCTGAAATATTAGGAACTAGAGTGGGGTTTTTTCACTGCTCAGGAGTGAATTAGTGGGAGTTCGTTGTAAGATGATCCACATTAGACAAGCCTTGGGAAGAGATGAAAAATAGCCAGGCCTTTTAACATTTAAAAACATTTAAGCAGGAAAAGTAGAGTTTTTCTCTATTCTCTATATCCAAACTAAATTTTGGACACAAAGCACACGTATCACAAAGATAGTTCAAACAGGACCTCTTCAGAGCACTTCTTCTTGATGTTACATTCAAATCCATCTCTTAAAAACAAAGATAAAGACTATTTTCCTACAATAAAAATCTTGGTGTCTGAAATGTCTGGAGTCTAATGTTTAAACTAAAATTGGTCATGAACTTTAAGGTCAAGGCTTTACCTCTGGTCTCACTTCATCACAAGATGGAAAAGAATTACTATATACTTCTAAGAGTTCTTAGGTGTAACACAAGACACAAGGATGCTGCAGTATGTTCAGAAGAAACATAAGAGGAAGAAGTCTTGATCAATATTATGTTAAGCATGCAAAAAGCAGAAGTAAAGCAAAGCAATTAAGCTCCAAGTTTATGTTCTGGAGGACATGAACCATGCAAAGGCAATGCAACTGCCTGTAAATCCTTTTCCTCAGTAGCTATTCCACATCTGGCCAGTGCCTATATTACCCTTCTGGCAAAGGCAGCAAGAAACATAAGAGGAAAAGGAACGTATCAGCAAATGAATGCAAACAAACATTCATTTCTCAGGAGCATCATAGCCTGAGTTCAGCAACTCACCTCCTCTAGACATTTTTTTAAGAGCTCCATAGCTTCCTCACGTGTGATACCTGAAAGAGAAAACATCCACAGATTGATTTCATTAGAGGCCATCTCTCTCCACAGAAACTTTTATTAAATTTAAACAACTTTTCAGCTGAGCACCAAAACCTCTCCTTCCCAGCTCACAGAAAACACTTTCCAGATGTCCTGAGGACGCCCTGCACCACAGTGCTCACACCGCAACAAGCCATTGAGAATCAATTTGTTACAGGGAATGGGAAGCATGACGGAATTCTGCCTCCCATGGCCAGGGCCTGGCTCAGAGAAGCTCAGCCACCTCCCTCTCCTACAGTTTATTGCAGCTCTAAATCAGCTCCAGCTGCCCCGGCCGGCTGTGAGTCCAGGGCAGGAGGTGGAACTGGGTTTAGCATGATGTTCCTGCTGGATATGAGCTCAATAAAGGGCAAGACACGTGTGGGATGCTCCCGCTATTCTCACACTTCAGGATAAAATCCAGCCCTCTATAGGGGTGACAAGCCATGACAATGAAGTTCATTATTTTCCTCTGTTCCACAAGTAATGGTGCAAATGGAACAATAGATTGTTAAGGGACATGACTAGAAAACGAACAGGGTCTGTGGGTCTAAAACTTCTTTCTAGGCTTTGTTCCAGACCTGCATCCACAGTTCAGGCAAGTTAAATGAAAATGATCAGTTCATAGCTACATTTCTTGAAGGAGGTAGATGAAAGGATTTCTAATCTGAGAGCAGAGATAATAACTTAAACTCAGCTTTGCACACAGGAGGCAAATAGTTTGTAGCTAAAGCCAAAGATGTCAGATTAACAATACTCTACGCTTTGCACATTTCCTTATCTACACAGGGGGGATGGGGCCATGTTTATTCCTTGGCAGCGGATTACGATTCTAAAACTAAAAGTTTAGACAGGTACAAACATGTACAAGAGTTATTATGAGCAGCTGCCAAAAGCACAGAACTGTGAATCAGTCTAAAATCTCTCTGTTGCCCAGAGAAGCTGTGGCTGCTCCTGGCTCCCTGGAAGTGTCCATAGCCAGGTTGGCCACGGCTTGGAGCAGCCTGGGATAGTGGAAGGTGCTCCCACCCATGGCAGGGGTGAAATGAGATGAGCTTTAAGGTGACTTCCAAACCAAACCATTCCATACTCTGTGATTCATCACCACCACTTCAGAGTGCTGGAGATGATCTTGCTAGGAATATCTTTTTGCTTGAATGTTTTTAACTTATCACACACAAAACCAATCCAAGACATGGAGCAACAGGACCTGGGACTGGCCTCTGAGTATTAATACTCTGGGAAAATGTACATGTCAGAACCAACAGACAAGCAAGAAGATAAAGCTGTCAAACTGTTATTTGTCAAAAGCAGGCTACCAGCTGCCAATGGTCCTGGAAAGTCTAATCATGTTCTAGAATAACTGAAACATCCTTTACTCCCAGTCTGTTATGCTGCAAACAGGGAAGAAGTACTAAGGAGTTGACTAGTTTTCTGTTACCATGCTAGCAAAACCAAAGGCAACCTTTTGAGCTCCATTTATCAAACAAAAAGTCAAGTTCCAATCTGCTACACTGCAGCAATGCCACCTGATTCAGCAAATGTCAGTATCACTGGTTAATAAACTCAAGGCCTAAATTGAAGCAGGAGAATTCTCCTGTCCAGTGGCTCCATTCACCTGGCTTGTAATAGCGGTCAAGGATGCTGAGGGTAAGGAATGCTCCATATCCATGTGCTGCAAAAGGGGCTTTAGCCAGAGCTGCCAGGTAATCCATGTAGTACAGGGCAGGGCCCTCGTGGTCATCGTAGCCAGCCAGGAGAAGGTTCACATGGTAAGGGGTCTGCCAAAAGAAATGATGTTTTTGTTAGAGCACTCACACCAAATCCTTGAATCCTGATTCCCCGTGCACCAGGAAACAGCAGCAGAGCTGATTACCCAATTTTTATCATAAAATGCTACATCAATCCTGTCTGCAGCACACTGTGGGTCTCAAGCTAAAACTGATCAGGTCTTCTGGTAGCATGGACTGCACAAGCAACTAAAAACATACAACTCTTATTCTCTTGAAAACCAGTGTGTTTGGGGTTTTTTTTACAGCTTTCACAGCACACTCAAACTTTGAAAAACTTGAATGCAGTTTTCATGCCAGATTCTTTCACCTCAACATAAAACTTGTGGATTTTTACTGCTGACACGTGAGCACGTGAACATTTTGCAGTTTCTAAGAACTCTTTGTTCATTTAAGCTGCTCTTTGCTCTCTTCCCAGTCCCCCTCCCAGTGAGCATGGCCCGTCTCAGCACATATGAAAGCTCTCACACAGTGCAGTTACACACAGTGTCCTGTTCACTGGCAATTTGGATTTTATTGCATGTACCAAGTTTAATATTTGGCAGTTTGCTCCATGTTCTGGGTTTAGTGTTCCACCATCATGAATAAATCAGACATCTCTTCTTCTCCTACATCTCCTTTCAAGATCTGTATTTTGTAAGACCATGAAACACACACACACTGTATTATTTTTAAATATAGGATCAGAAAAAATTTTGGTATTGTATGTATTTTTAAAATCAACTTTTGTATATTTCCAGTATTTCCATATCTACACAGTGTTTCATATTATATTAATAGTACTAACAGGATATCTCCAAACTGCTGGAAAGCCTGGATCAACAAAGCAACAAAATAAGAAAAAAAATGATGATGCAACTATCAGATTAAAAAAGCAAACAAAATTTCACCCTAAAGCCAAAACATTAACTGCATCATAGGAAAAGCTCATTTTGATACTCAATACAGTAAATTTCCACACACAACAGAAAAAAAAAATCACACACCACTATATTGTTATTTTCAGACAATATAAAAGAATCAAGCAGGCTACAGTTATATATAAAATATCACTTTAAATTGTGTGATTTAATCTTCAAAGCATCCAAGAATATTTGGAAAGAAGTTACCATGCAGCTGTATTGGTTTAATTAGGCTGTATTTCATCATTTATTTATTCTGAAATATCACACAAGTTGAGCCATGACACAAGATCACTCAAATTATTGTGTGACTTGGAATTACCAACATTGGCATATGTGACATACTCAACCATAAATAAATGGTGTTATACAGACTTAAACCCATCTGTAAACTCATTTTCAGTTTTAAGTTCTCCTGCTAATGGTGTCTGAGACTTCTTAAAACTCAAATGTAAATATTTATCCCCCATGCCTTATTATTCTAGAAAGGATTTAAACATTAGCTAATATACATGATCTATTTACTACTTCCATGATTATAAATTAAATTTGCAGCGTAACACCTCGATGCTGGGACTGGAATTCCATGTACATCTCAATCCTTTAGTCCATTCCAAAGGCAGCCTTCCTTCAGTTCTGTAACTCAGTCCATGCCAACAACTCTCAACTCTTTAAAAGGCTGGTGTGGTTAAAGGGTCATCCAATGAGTGATGACTGACACTCCAGGACATTATTTTTAGCCCTAACTTCCCTTCCTACAGAAGCACCATTTCTTATCCCAAGTAGCTTTGCAGTTGGTGCTGTTTGATTTAAAATAACGACAGCAATTAGAAGATGTGTGAAATTGTTCAGAATTTACTGCTGAAGAGCACAGTTGTGCTAAACAGCCCAGCCCCAGCTCAGTGGCGACACAGCCCCGTGACATCTGGTGGAAGCCGAAGTCACAGCGAGGGGGAAAAGGTGGGAGCAAGGACGCTTCCTGCCAAGTGTGGACATGGGGAGACGAGCTGAAAACTGCCTTTGGAATCCAGCCAGACCCTGTCACCTACAATTAAACAGCATCACAACCAGAGACTGAACTTCATCACCTTTGGAGGACAGGGGCTTGTTTTTCCTATTCCCACACACACACACAACCTTGGCAGTGACTTCAGTGTACTAAACCCTGCACTGGATTCAGCAGATGAACCAGATGAGGTGCTGGAATATTAACAACAGAATCCTGGAATGGTTGGGTTGAAAGGGACCTTAAGGGACCATCCCATTCCACCCCCTGCCATGGGCAGGGACACCTCCCACTGTCCCAGGCTGCTCCAAGCCCCATCCAACCTGGCCCTGGACACTTCCAGGGACCCAGGGGAAGCCACAGCTTTTCCGGGTAACCTGTGCCAGGACCTCCCCACCCTCCCAGGGAACAATTCCTTCCCAATATCCCACCTAACCCTGCTCTCCTTCAGCTTAAGGCCATTTGCCCTTGTCCTGTCACTACACACTACAGCACCGCTCACCTCCATGAAAGCCAAAGCACCTTCCAGGTTTGCCTTAATCATTTACCTTAATCACAATATATAAACAGAAATCACAAAGATTCTTTCCAGATTCTGCTTTGGAGCAGAAATCTTCTGTTTTAAAAAGAGAAATGTCATGAAAAAACACATGGTGACTATCAAGTAGAAGCAAAGACAACCGTGATGTAATGGCCTTAAGATAAAAGCCCAGTGTCATTACACTTGATACTTTCCACCAGAAGAAGAACTTCAAGGCACTGCCTTATGAACCATCCCCAAGATATCAAGAAGCTGGACTATAGGAGTCACAAGAATCCTAAATTAAATCAAACTGGATAACAGGGAGGAACTCAGATGGTGACGAACACTGCAGAACAAGCTCTATTTTGATCTTGGCCACAAGAAGAGTCTAAATGTCTGAGAAAGTCCTGCTGCAATTTAACCTTTCCTTTCATACACCTTCTGGCTTCCTATAACAGCTTCATACAGTGAGTACCAATAAAGCAACAAACTACCTTTTCCCCACCAAACTTCTTACTTCTCAACTATTTTCCCACTCCGAACAGGAGGCGCTGGCATGTTTTGCATTTTAATTTTTATTTTCATGATCCACATGTTTACATTAGAAGCCTCTAGGAATCCCTATGCAGGTTCAACAGATACCAAGTACTAGTGTTAATTCTTCTGGTACCCCACATATTATGATGAAAATGTATCAAAATTCACAGGAAAATAAACAACTCTGATAGGAAGGCTTGTATTGTCAAATTCTAAATGCCACAAACAAACCATTAAGTGCTACGGTTAGAGAAAAAAGGTTCTGCCTGCAATGTGGAGATCAGTGTAGTGTGACAGCAGTGTCAGAGAGCGCTGTGCACCCTGGGGCGTTGCCATCTGCACCAGAGCAGCACTTTATCTCTGGTAAATAAACACATCTGCCAGTGTCCTCCCCACTCTGCTGCCCATCTGGAGCAGGTGAGCTGGAAGACAGGCATGGGCTCAGGAAGGATCAGAGCCACAGGGAGGATCAGGCCTCAAGGGATGTGGCACAGAGGAAGACAAAGGTGCCATATCAGTGCCACCTCCTGATGGGCAGGTTTACCAAAAAGCCTGTTAAAGGTATTTTAAATCATGTGTGAGAAATAGCTGCCTCTGATGAAAGGGGACAGGACACTCAGGCTCATCTGTGCAGGTCAGATATCCCCGAGACGAGCCATCAGCACCAGGGCCAGGCCCCAACATCATCACTGCTTCACAACAGCCTTGAGAACTGCACAGGAATGCACAGAACACACACAGACCTTCCAAATCACATCTTAACACAAGCTAAAGTAAACAGCACCACTGCAAACCAACATCTGCCAGCCATGCAGTTGGATAAAGCCATTTAAACCAGAGTAGTGTGGAATCACAGAATATCCTGAGCTGGAAGCAACCCACAAGGAAAAATTGCTACCTGCAGCTGTGATTCATGTCAGAAAGGAGAACAATAATCTCTGGCTCTTTCTGTGGATGAGTTCTGGAAGAACTGTCACTCCCCACGTGTAGTTCTCAACAACACAGCTCTGAGGTTAATACTGGCCTTTATTTGCTACTGTAAAACCTGATTGCAGGCCTGAGGAGTGCACTTTTAGAATAGCAACACAATTTAACCCACACTCTACCCTGATCAATTTCATTCTCAACATCCTCTTTCTTCCTGTTTTCTTTCATATAGCACATTAACATTCTTCTCAATTAAATGCTTCCTAACCTTGGATCATTAAAGGTTTGTTTGACCCCTCACAGCAGCTTTTCACACTTTGAAAAAAATCACTCTGGGAAACATCGGCAATTCCAGCTCAGTAACTTGAAAACAACCCCAACTTGGATGTGGTATTTACCAAACACCTCATGCTGCTGTTTAAAAAAAGCACTTGTTTTCCTAAATACATCAAACAGCTTTGCTCTATGAAATCATTTCCCAAGAAGATTAAACGGATTTGGTGCATTTGCATGAAAACCCACAATCTTATCTCAATGTTCAAGAAGTTTAATTCACTTCATGTCTGCAGTGTGTGACAAAGTGTTTATTGGGCTCAAGGCTGGAATTTTAAGTCTACGGTTGTACCACTTATTGATAAGTGATGTGATAAGCTCTTTAAATAAGCCAATCAAGTTCTATTTTATTAAGATATTATTTCAGCAACATGAACTCACAGAATCTCAGAATCACTGATGTTGGAGAAGACCTCAAAGATCATTGAGTCCAACCTGTGACCGACCCATCTACCTCTTGTAATCCAGATCAGAGCACTGAATGCCAAGTGGTTCCTTGAGCCCACTACATCCCTGAGCAGCCAGTTCCAAATTCATCACTGAAGACAGCAGCTCCCACCTTTTTCAGACTCCATTATCTGAGAATGGAAATTTTCCCAGGAAGCCTTTGCCAAAATCTCTCAGCTATTACTCACTCGACTCCGGAGATAGTCTGCAAGGTTTCGCCGGGTGAAGTTTGCAGCTGCAGTGGGAGACAACTCATAACCTGGAGAAGAAATGTGACTATTCATTTGGTAACAGCCGAAATCATTCACATTTCACCTCCCACCTTCCCATTCCTGTTTTGAAATAACAAAATGTTCTTTAGTGACAAAATGTAGTGCCTTTTGTCTAATTCCATTTTATTCTGAAAGCTACTAGCATAAACAGAGCCCTCAGACTTTGGGTAGTTCATATCTGTGTGGACCATAGAAATACATGGCTTCAAAAAATTATAGTATTAAGGACATGTAGCTTGACTTTTTTGTCCAATATATCAGAAAAACTGGTAACAGTTGGCATGCAATGGACATAATAGTAAGTCTGTTCGTAAAATATATGTGTTAAAACAAGTCTGTTAGTAAAATATTTCCTATCTATATAGGAAAGAATTGCTGGGATTTGAATAAACCATTTAATTTATACTGTACAATCCAGACTCTATTTCTGCATCCTGCCTGATCATCTTTGCTGAAGACTAAACATACAGAAATATTTTACACAGGTTTGAGAACAGCACTTTCCACCAATATTCACCTGGATGAATGACATAGTTCTGCTCCCAACCCTCAGGGCCTGTCCTGCTTCACTCACCATTTCTCATTTTGTAGAGCTGAACATTCTTCTGGATGTATTCTGCAAACTGCACTGTGTCTCCAGGCTCCCCAACACACAGCAGTAAGATCTTTTCACTCATCTTAAACATTTTCTCATGGTCTAGGCAAAGAAAATAAACATTGAGTGCCACGGTCATGAGGAAGAATAAACTATTTTGCCAAGATCCTGACGCATCAGGACTTGACAGAAGCAAGAAAGAGATTTGGATAACTGCATCATGACCTGGAGGACCAGTAAAAAGCCTTTCTGAGCAAACACTGACATTTGGTGCCTCACAGCTGGTGACACAGAACACAAGAGCTATTAAAGAGAAACAAAGCCCTTCAGGAAGGGAGGCATTCCAGAAATATACAGTATTTCCTACCTTGGAAGCAAGGTAGGAAGGAATAAAGCTTCACACAGAATATTGTGTTCAATGTGTAAGAATTTTGCTCAGTGACTATAAAAATGTATTCAAATATTCTGCAACAGAAGCAAATAATTTAATATAAAGCCAAAATATCAATGCATTGAGCAAAAGCAATCTTAGGAAATCCAGAAACAAATTCCACATCAAATGATGCCCTTTTCCTTATATCCAGCAGTCCCAAAAACCAAAAGTTTATGTGAAAGAGGCTTTTCTAGAAACATTTCTTTTACTTGTCATTTTTTATGGAAAAACACAAACCAAACAACCAATAAGAATGAAAATTAAAGTAACAAGGAACAGTAAGCCATATTTTCAGTTGTAACTGCAGTTTAAAACAGTTTTAAGTTTGTGCGTGTTTGAGGAGATCCAAGTTGTTGCAATGACAGTGCTGAAGACAATCCTGTGCTCAGAGAGTCTCCTCTCACCAGAGCACATATCCAGAGATATCCTGAGAAGCTGTTGGAGTGAAGGGAAAATCCCTGTGCTGAACAATCTCTGCTGCAAGACAGGCATGAAGCGTCACAATCCTCTAAAACAACGTCAAAAGTGATCACAGCACTGCAGCTGCTGTCTGGAGCTCAGGGAAAGTCACTGACAACAAACAGCCCGTGCAATCCCAGACTGGTTTAGGTTGGAAGGGAGCTTAAAGCCCATCCCCCACCATGGGCAGGGACACCTTCCACTATCCCAGGCTGCTCCAAGCCCTGCCCAAGCTGGCCTTGGACACCTCCAGGGATGGGGCAGCCACAGCTGCTCTGGGCACCCTGTACCAGGGCCTCCCCACCCTCACTGGGAACAATTTCTTTCCAATATCCCATCTAACCCTGCCCTCTGGCAGTGGGAAGCCATTCCCTCTCTCCTGTCGTTCCAGACCCTTGTAAATTGTCTCTCTCCATCTTTCCTGTAGGCTCTCTTCAGGTACTGGAAGGGGCAATTAGGTCACCTCAAAACTTCTCCAGGCTGAAATTAATTTACAAATAAATATACTAAATATAGATCTCAAATTTATGGGTTACACCCCCCCCCCCTTCCCCCCAGCAAAAGCAACTAAATCCTATGTTCAAAGTACATTTTCCTTAAAACTTGTGAACAAACCTATTTGGAGCCAACATTAAGTTACAAAACATTATTTAAAGTGATACAATTTTTATTTTGTTCAGCTTTCACAGCCTCTAACACCAATTGTCTATCACAGACTTGAAGTGAAACATTTGAGGTAAAAGCAGTACTATAACATTTTTTACATAGATTTAATTATATTCATTTGTATGGACCTAGCAATCCTCTACAACTTTTTTCTAAAAGAACTACTAAAGCACAGTCTTCAGAATAGAACAAGCCTCAGTCTAGGTCATTGCAACAGCAGGAAGAGAAATTGATTTTAGAGAATTACAGAGACTTGGTGACACCCTAGATTTTTTAGCACACAAAAAACCAAAAGCCGTGTTTTAGTCTGGTTCCTGCACTCTGTGCTATGAATTTCACCAATACTTTTAGTCCCCAGCATCTCTTTTCTCCAATGAATTAAGTTTTACCAGTGAGTTAGGCACAAGTGAGCACCTCCTGTCACACGTCGTTATCTCTGTGCGGCTTTTAACACTTCTACGTCGCTGTGCAGAGCCAGGTTTGGGGTCACAAACCAACGCTCACCTGAACAGGTAAATTAAGCTGATGACCCAACACACAGCGGTCATACTCAGTCAGGACTGAGGATTTCACCCGGAGCAAGCGGCGATTTAAGCCCCACTTTGGCTCCGCGCTCCAGAGGCCGCCCGGCACTTCCGACAGCGACTCCACCTCCCCTAAAGAGCCGGGCAGCGCTCAAACCGAGAAACCTCCTCCCTTGCGAACAGCCTCCCCTCAGGCCGAGCAGTGGACCCGCAGCACACCGACCGTGCACACCGCGGTCACGCCCGAGGCCCTGGACCACCCCAGCGGGGCAGAGCTTAGCAGGGGGCCCCGGCATCCCACAGAGTCTCACCGTGCTTCATCTGGATGATGCTGGTGGCCGCCACGGTGTCAGCGGCCACCAGGACGTAATCGGGGCCCTGGATGCCGATCAGGTACTCCATGGCCGTGACACAGCGCGGCCCGGCCCTGCCCGGCCCACTGCGCCTGCGTGCCGGCGCGCCCTAATGACGTCACCCCTCGCGAGAGCCACTGCCCGCGCGGGGCCCTGGAGCCGTGAGGGGAGCGGGGGCAGGGGAGCGGGAAACTGAAAGGGTCGAGGTCTATCTCTTTGGAATCACGGCGTGTTTAAAGATGGAAGGGACAGGGGAGCCCCACGAATCTGAGGGGGCGGCGTTACATCCATTTGGAATCACGGGATGATTAAAGATGGAAAAAAGGACAGGGGGGGCTCGAATATGAGGGGGTCAGGTTCCAGCCCTTTGGAATCACGGGGTGGTTAAAGGTAAAAAGATCCCAGAGAAACAGGATAGCTGAATGACGCACTGAGGTTGGAAAAGACCTCCAAGGTCACCCTCAGCCCAGCGCCACCACCGTGCCCTCCACTAAACCATGTCCGCAGGTTTTGCATCCACGTAAAATTTTCACAGAATCATCAAAGCTGGATTTAAGGTCATGCAGTCCTTCAACCAGCACTGCCTCTGGAGCCACATCACCCAGCTCCCCTCAGACACCTCCAGGGGCAGTGACTCCACCACATCCCCAGGCAGTCTGTTCCAATGTGTGACCATGCGAACAGTGAAATTTTTTTTCAATATCTAATGTGAATCTTTTCTGTCTCAGCTTGAGGCCATTTCTTCTTGTCCTTCACTGAGCTCACTCTTCTCATAGTAGGCGAGATGACCCCACCTCACCTACCCATCTGTCAGGGAGTTATGGAGAGCCAGAAGGTCCCACCTGATCCTCCTTTTCTCCAGGCTGAGCCCCTCCAGCTCCATCCGCCATTCCTGGTACTCCAGACCCTTCCCCAGCTCTGTTCCCTTCTCTGGACACACTCCAGCCCCTCAATGTCTTAGAGGTCTTGTCATGAAGGGCCCAGAACTGTCCCAGGATCTGATGTGCAGCCCAAGCAGTGCCAGCACAGGGGGATGGTCAGTGTCCATGCACCTCAAAAACACTGAAGTTGGTTCCCCGCAGCCAAAGGGATAATCCCAAGCCTGGCTCACCCATTGAGCCAATATAGGATTTTTTTCCCAGAGCTGCAGATGACCCTGTGGATTTTCCTATCAGTGTGATGGCTTCAGACCTCTTCCATGAGCTCAGGTAGAGACCTTGGGTGGTGTCTGTGGTTCATCACCTGGCTGGACATGGGTTCTAGCAGTTGCTGAGCAGTGAATGTTATTCTCTATTTCTTTCCCACCCCAGTCTCAATCTACTTAAATTTCTCAGGGGAAAAAAAGTGCCTTCTTGCGCAGAAATCCTTGGACACTTCCACCCAGAGGCTTCCAGGTATGCCTGTAGTGTGGATAATTAATAACAAGAGAAAAAAGAAAAAAAAAAAAAGAAAACCAAATTGGAATTGCCTGGACATTGTCTCACTGAGGCGACTCCAACCGACCCTTGTTTTATGCCCCTGCCTGAGCCCCAGCAAGATTCAATGACTCTATGATTAACATGTTCTCTGAATGCAGCTCCACAAATCCAGCCCCATGCTGAGGAAAAGAGCCACCAAAGCATCCAAAATCTGTGGGTTTAAGGCAGCCCCAGGAGAGAAAACTCAGGATGCTCCAGCATATGGCTAACACCCAGTCATTGGGAGAACCAGACATAACCTTTGTGTGGTTTAAAAAATACTAAACATGCCAAAAAGCAGCAGCAGATTGTCTCCAAGAAACAGTATAAATGTATGCAAGCAGCAAATTCACCATTTTGACTGTTTTCCAATGGCCTGTGGCTACACTTGTTCAATTGAGTGCTGCGTGTGGAAATCAAAACAGGGTGATTTCTTCTACTGAAGGATTTTCTGTGTGGATCCAGCATGAGGTTTTGTATTTTCCTCCTGTAACATCTCCACACATATTCCACACGTACAACCAGCACTTCTCATTCAGTGTTATTTTTTGAGACCTTTCCAAGAGAAGGTTAATGAAAAATCCACAACTACCATCCTGGTTGATTTTTTTGGGGCCCTGGGGTACAGTTAAGTGTGAAAGTTGTATGTTATCATATGACCAGTGTGGGGCTGTGGTGTGACCCAGGATGGTGAGATGGGAGGAATTTGTCATTCCAGGGATCGTTTGAGCAGTGCTTGCACCAGCTTTTGTCATTTGTTTTCTCTCAATATGATATTAGTAAAGATGATGTTACAGTTACTGGAATGCCTGGATGAAGTTTCCTGCAGGAGCTCCTGCTTGCCAGAGAAGAAAAGAACCCGCATGTTCTTGCTTTCAGGTGCAGGAAATGAAGGTGCAGAGAGGAGAAGTGATTTAGGAGATCACAGGGCAGGGTAACAGAGTTGATGGGAATAGAAACGTCTTGATTCACTGAGCTTCTTTCCGGCTGCCGGAGCGTGCAGTTCAGATCACCAGCCCCAAAATGAACCCTGCAAGGCTTATGCAGGGCTTTACTCCTAATCCCCCTGTCTGCACTCCACAGAGCTCCTGGAACTGACTTTCTATAGGCCTAAACATGGTGTCTTTTAACAGATTTCCCTCAGGGATGGGCAGGGACAAGCCTTACCTTGTTTCTCCCATGCCCAGGCTGTGGCAATCATGGTGCCAAGTCTGGCTCTGTCCTTCCCATCACAGTGCCTCAGAGTCCCTGGAGAGCAACTCTTGCTGAAATTTTAGCGAGCAAAGCTACAGAATCTCTTTCAGTGTTAGACATTACCTGGATGGAGGTGTTTGTCAGTGGGATTTAAATCCTGTGCCTAGCTCTCCCAGCATGCAAAGCAGGCTGTCAGCATCTCCTTTCAATGCTTGCTTTTAGGGGCACAGCAGCATCACAGAGGGATTGTTCTGACCTTGGGATGTCCCATTTGCCTCCAGACATTTCCCAGGCTAACATCAGTGTGGAGGGACTGTCGTCCTTGCCCACCACCAGCAAAACTCCTTCTAAGGGTCCTCATTCTTGGCAAATGTGTCAAGGGAATGTCAGCACCTGATTCTGTGAATCCTACAGGCTCCCAGAGCTCTGCCTCCCAGAGCTGCTCTGCTCCTCACTCCCAGGCCCACTGCAGAATGTTTCCCCTCCACCTGTGATGGCGAGAACAGGGTATCCATCAGAGTGTGCAGGTGAAAATGGATTGTAACCTGCTCTGCCAACAGCTGATTAACATTTGTGTCTCTGGCAGGATTGATCTTGCAGGCGAGAGCATTCCAGAGTCCAGCTGGGGCCCTGCTCCTCAGCCAGATTCTCCTTCCCTGTGCATCTGCCATAGTCAGCATTGTTTGTTTGGGGTGGGGAAGAAGATTATCCACTGTGAGCAGCTGGGATGGCCAAGAACAGGGTGTTGTTTCCCAGTTTTTTGCATTTCTTCCTCTCCAGCAGTGCAGACCATCTTCCCATTGCAGTAACTTTGGTTTCCCTCTCCCAGTCTGATTTGTCACTCAGACCTCAGTGAGGAGCGGAAGCAGCAGGCAATGCAGGCTCTGCTACACAAACCCAGGCTGGTGACCTCAAAGTGATGTCCAGCTTTGAGTTGTGTGTGACTCATAACTATGCATAACAGCAGGACAACTCATTTCATGATTGTTGCTAATTAAAAAATCAAACCATAAAAGTAAAAGCTGCTTCAAATCATGAATAGTTTTTTTTTTTCTCCTGTGTAGAGGCACAAATCAAGAAATCTAAATATTTAGCCAGAGATTTCTGCAGTGCTGTGGGGGATTTACTGACAGCCACATCTAGTCAAAGCTTCCCCCAGCTCCTCTAGCTCTGTATATTTGAATTCCTGCTGGTCACTGAATTATTTCTTTTCTTACTGTTTCCTGTGCTTTAAAAGTGAGGAAAGCACAATCAAATTATTGTCATGCTCATTTGGTTAATCACCCATTTAGTTACTTATTCAGTTCATTAACAAGACGCTGGCTAGTATCAGCATGGAGGAAATTCAGAGAGGCAGGCAGTTAGGAGACAGGATATAGGAGAAATAGGCCATTACTCCAGCCCAGTGAATAGCAATTTCTGTCCCTCTTTTCTGCTACGTCACTTCAGCGCACGGTTTGTTCTGGATTTAAAAAAGCAGCCAGAAAACATGAAGAAAGCATTCTGCTGCATATCACCATTGTTTGTTAGATTCCATTTAGGTTAAATCCAAAGCTGTGCAGAAGACCAAACCACCTATTTTAGGACTCCTTTTTTTTCAGTTGAAAAAAATGTGCTGCTCCACAGGTCATAAGATGCCTGTAATTATGACCCTGAATGGATAGAAATGTTGCTTCTTGAGACAAATTCTATCTGACAGTTTTTACAGTACGTTCGTTCAGAGCAAAATGCCCTGTCCCCTGTCACCCGGATTGAAATTATTAAGGAAGACAGACATTTCACTGACAACTCTAGCCTCAGGGGGGAAAATATTCCTTCTGTTCCTCTCTGAAGGTCAGAGCTCACATAATGCAAAACACTTAGAACACGCGCATACACATGCTCACGCACATGTGGATGAAACTTTCTTTTCAGCAGAGCTCTGGATGGGTTTGATGGAAAATAGGAACCCGCTGTACAGGAAACTCAGGGAGTTTAGGCCAAAAGAGATGGGCCTTGCATTTCTTCAGTGTTAATTCTCATTGTCTTGTAGTAATCTCTTTCTCCTCTGCATGTAAATCACATCAGGAGATGGTCATGTGTACTCACATGTTTGTACTTCCTCTCACATGATACGTGCCCAGACATGGCACATCAGACACTGGCAACTCCTCCAACAATGTGGAATCTGTGGGATAGTCATACTTCCCTGGTACCCTTTTATTGTTTCAAAACATTTTGTGCCTTTTTTTCCGTGCTGTTAAAAGCCCACTTGCAACCTGTATGTCCCATTTCTCACTTAGGCTGCATTGCCAGATGTAATTTGGCCCAGCCTGTCACCCAGCAGTGTCCCCATGCTGGGGATGTGCAGGTCCTCTCTTGTCAGAACACCGACTCTGGCTGCTCCAGAGCTTTCTCGTGCTGGAGGAAGGGTAAAGCCTGACCCTTCAGTGCCTCCCCAGCCCCGGCTGGACGTGTGAACACAGCAGTGCAGCCGTAGATGAGCTGTCAGTCACCGTGTCATCCCTGTGGATCACCAACCTCACTTAATCTAGGCCTGAAAATTGGACCTGAGCCAAGGTGACCGGAGGTGCGAAACCAGCCCACAGCTCATTAACCTCTTCCCATTGCACAAACACTGTCTTCCCCAGCTTCCCAGCGATTTGGGTGGCATCACGCTCATGCTAGGTCCCTGCTGACCACACACGTATCCTGGTGTCATTTGCACCAAATTTCCCTGGCAGGACGCAGCTCTCAAGCAGTGGCCCTGCTTTTCCAACCTGTCATGGAAACACTTCCCAGAGTGTTAATGGGCAGCTGATTTGCAGCTGCCCTCCCAGCACCCCAGGATTGAACCCTTCACAGATGCTGGTCCGCGCATCTTCCGGAAACTCCTGGATTAATGCCACCGCTTGCAGGACCTGAAGGACCTGCCCAGACCAGCTCATTCCCATGGCAAGGATGTTCTCAAGTGCATGCTGGTACCAGTGACAGAATGGGAAACAGAGCTGGGAAGCCTTTGTGCTGCATTTACTCACAGATAAAGGATGGAAATCCCAAATCCTGCTCTGTACTGCCTATTCCATGCATCCCAACCCACTGTGTTCCGACCAGGTGGGAACACAGCCCTGTTCTGCCCCAACTCCTGCCCCTGTCCTGGCTGCCCTTCCCAGAGGGACATCAGCTCCTGCATAGCATCTTCCCTCAGATCTGCAAGAATCTCCAAACTTTTCTTTCTTCTTTCTCTCACTCCCTCTTTTCCTAAGTTTAATTCTGAACAGCCGGCTACGTTCAGCCTGACTGGTTTGTTATGGCTTATAATTTGTGTTAGGATTAATTAACTAATTACCGACAAATGTCCGTTGGCTAGATTCTGCTTCTGCTTGTCAACTTGAAGTATTTAATTATTTTAATCATTTACTTTCATCTTCAGAATTTATGCTCTTCCAAGAGCGTTTCTAGGCATCTTTTAATTATTATTCTGATTTTTTTTTCAGCTGGGGGGAGAGAGCTGGGGGATGGGATCAGTCCTCATTAACTATTTCAGTGAGGAAATTTCCTTGGAAAGCCATCTCTGGTTTTCAGCCACTGGTGCATGGAAGGGACAGTCTGGAATGCAGGTGTGTGGGAATGCACAGAGAGGGATGGGCTGGGCTCTCACTTCCCAGTAAGAGTCTTCCCTTTCCCCAAAGTATTTCAGGGATGCAGACTGGGGATGCCATGAATCCTGTTCCTTGGTCTAGGGGTCAAGAACGTGTTGATTTACACAGATGCTTCATCTACCAAGAATAACCCCTAAATCCAAGGGTGTGCTCAGGACACCCTATAAGGCACAAGAGTCTCTGCAGGATGAAAATTGAAGTGGACTCACAGCCAGCAAATAAATAAAACAGGATCATAGGGAAGCATCCATTTATATAGGTTTTTTATCTTTAAAAGATCATGAATTGCTGAAAACTCACAAACTGAATTCTGCTTTGAGCATCCCATGAGTTTGAACATGGAAAGTGGGAGTGCATCAAAATAGATTTTGCTGGGATCCTGTCCTGGGGCTGTGGGCATGTACAGAAATTACCTGTTCTGCAGCTGTGGACATGCACAGGAATTCCAGACCCTGGATGTGCTGCCAGCCATGGGACAGGAGGGCAGCAGGTAAGTGGGACAGTGGAGAATCCAGTCAAGGGCAGCTTCTTTTACAGGAGGTGGGTACCCCAGACAAGATCCCATCTGAGCACACACTGAATGAAAAGCCAATTTGCTCATAAAAACAGTGAATGACCTGAAAATATATAGTATAAATAATTATATTGTATAAATAATTCAATGTATGAATTTAATTCCTCCCTTCCAAACACACTGGCCTTGCTGTTCCTTCCCAGTTTTGATCTCCACGTGGGGCAGGGCACCACAGTGATGTGAAGGTTATGCACTTTTGATCTGCACCTGCTGACAAACTATGATCCAAAACTCTGAGTGCCTTTCCTATTTTTTCCTTCGTACACCAAAGCTGCACTTGTGTGGGATTAAAACACAAGGAAGTGTAAGAAGCTGATAAAAGACAGTGAAACTCAGAATCTTTCACTGATACTTTCCAGCATTCTACCAGGCTTTTTTCCCCTGCCAAATGCTTTATGCTGCCAAGAAACTAAATTCCAAGGGGCTTGTAAAATCTTCCTGTGGTGGGCACTGCCCAGACAGGCACAGCCCCACATCCTCCAGCAGGACACACAGACCTCGCTGACTTCAGCAGGACTCTCTCTAGAAAAGACTAATGAAGGATTCAGCCTCAAGAATATTTCTTTCCTGAGACAAATGAATCCCTTGGACTGGAGCACTGAGGAGAGTGTGCTATTTAAAAGGTTTCTTGAGGGTACATAATTATACTGAAAATAATTATGGGCAAGGCAGCAGTATTATTACTACTTATCATATCACTCTAAAGTTAATCCAGGCTGATCTTTGGGAATGTATTGGGAATGCAGAAGATGGACCTTTCCTGAACAAGATGGCTCCATAATGTTGCTGGTTTTGGGCTGACATGGGGGACTAGTTTCTCCTTAGGAGTTACCTATGGAGATAGCAGCTTTGTCTCAGAAGGGAATGGAGAGCCCAGGAAGGCTGAAGCATGGCCCTGAAGTCTGTGGAGTCTGGACTTCCATGCTGGTCCTTTGGTCCATTGGATAAACATGCTCCAGGACCTGGCAGCCTTTAAGGTGACACCCCAAACCCTTTCCTGAAGACACAACAGCCCCTGGGGTGTGATTTGTGAGGTGAGCAGAGGCTCCTGAGGAGCCCAGGGAAGCAGCATTGCCCTTGTGAACATTCATGGAGAGATCTAAATGAGATTGTTTTAATTAACTTCAGAATCCTGTTAATTAGAAGCCTCTCTGCATTAAAAATTGCTCCAGAGACCAGACCAAATCGGGGCTACACATGAAGGCAGAGGAAGAGGCAGGTCAGGCATGGGTGGATCACACTCAGGACGTGTTTGGAGCAGAGGCTGGCAAATGTCAGGGTTAAAAATCCAGCTGGGGCCCCAAGGCTGCTCAGGAGGCCCAGCTGAGAATCCCAGGGCAGGTCATGACATGGCAGGAGGAGAGCAGGAGTTTTTGGAGAGGCTAAGAGCTACCTTGGCACCTTGGGAGACAGGAGACATGATCAAAGACCCAGGAGAGCTGGGCTGGAGGGTCTGGGAGAGCCTAAGGCATGGGGGGGGGAGCACAGGGACAGGGGAAGGTGCTGTAAAGCTGTGAACAGCTCCTGGGGTGGGCTGTATGTTCCCCAAGAAATCATCCCTGTGGAGAGCACAGGGGCTTGGAGAGCTCTCCAGTGGAAGGGGAGCTGCTCTGGGGTCACAGAGGAGCAGGAACTGGGCTGGGGCTAAAGGTATGGATGGGCCCTTGTGGGAAGGAGAGCCTTGTCCTATTGAGGGCTGACAGAATGAACTTCAGTTTATGCCCCTGGCAGTTTTTTACAGCTCAGCTATTCCATTTAGGGTTTGGGAGCCAGTGGAAGGAAGCTTGGATCGCTTCACTGACCAGCCATAACATCCAGCCAGTACATTAACTGCCCTGCTGCCCTGATCTGATGTGGTTTTACAGACAATAGCTACTGGCTATTTAGGCAATGTATAAATTAACATATTCTGCACAATCTAGAAGCATATTTAAATTAAAGTGCCCTTTATTTGTCAATCCAACATCCACATTTTTACATTCCTTTAAAAAGACAATTTCAGCTATCTTAATCCTACCTCAAACTGTTCATCCTTGCAAGGAAAAAATGTTGTTTGATTGCTCGAGTGTTGCTCTGCCCCCTTCCCCTGCCTCTTTCCTTTAATTAAAACAATCCAAATCTGCTCCCCTGGAATTTCTTTCCCAGATTGGCTCAGTAACTTGTGACCTTCATTTCTGCCCAGGCTGGAATCTGCTGGCACGCAGGGTCAGAGATGAGGAGATAACAGAGTCACCCCACAGGGAGCCACCAGAACATGGGTACACAGAAGTGTTTGGGGTGTTGCAACAGCAAACTTTATCTGCTGCTGTTTCAATATTGATGCCTGACATGGCAGTAAAAGGGAAATGGGTATTGGGGAAGTGTTGGATTTGACAAAATCATGCTCAAAGGGTGAAAAATATGACCTGAGTGGTATTTTCCAAACTGTAGCAGCCTGAGTCATTCAACTCTCAGGTGCCATTTCCAGTAATTTTAAGACCTACATGATGCTGGTGAAAAACATTTCCAAGAAGCTTGGGTTTCCTTGGAGCTCGACAGCTCTTGCAGATGTGAATTTCCACAGCTCAGCAAATTATCAAAGGGATTTTCTCTTGACAGCAGCTGTCGGCAGTGGTGCACCTTTCCCTGCTTGATGGTCTGATCAGGCACCAGCGAAATCTGGTAGCTCTTAGCAGCATAATTCTGTTTGAATATTTGAACTCTATTTTTCTGTCTACAGAAGACATTAGTTAAAGGAGTAAAATGCAAAATAACTCTGTTCTGAAACCTTCCTCTCTTCGCTATCCCAGCTTCTGCCCGGCTCCCATGGCATAGTGCTGAGAGAAGGGAAATAAATTGCAAAAAAGGGAAATATTGCTAAGAAATGCCCATTTGGCAAAGTTTGCCTCTCTCTGCCTGTCAGCCAGATGCTGGCACCTCACTCTTCCCAGCAAACCAGGGCCAGTGTGTTTATTTACGACCCAAATCGTCATTGATCAGGGTCAGTCAGTCACTATCCCAGAATAAAGTGCCGGGGTCTGGAGCACGGACAGTAATGGATACATGCTCCAATGAGCTTGCAGCCATCCCATCACATGCCCCAAGGCTGGAATTATTTTATTATTACTATTATTATTCAGAAAATAAACATTTTGTTTGTTAAGAAACTGTATTTAAGGTGCTGAAATGGAGCTGTCTTTAGCACAGAGGGGCCTTTCCTATAACTGTCACCTATGTAAGGTGTTTGGATAAGTTGTCTGGGTGCTGAGCCTGGAGTGTGGGGCAACCTCAGCTCATCCTGCAGTGATCACAAGGGATGAAGAGAAGGAGAGCTGTTTCAGCAGGCAGCATGGATCCTGCATAGTCTGAGCATCGTCGTGCTGGCTGGGTAATCAGGCTGTGAATAACGTCTGAGAGGTGTGAACGCTGCAGCGTGCAGGAGCCTCCAAATTATAACAACTCACCAAGGGAAAACCACCTCAACAGCCTTCAATATGGAATTGCCTCCTCCCTGTTCCCCTCCTCCTCCCACCTGCCTTTCATTTTTCCTCATGCACGGAAGGTATTAATTACCCACCGTGCTTTAATGGCTCGCAGGAAGTGCCCTGCAGCAATCCTGGTGCAGAGTGAGCTTTGCCTGGTACATGGCCAAGGAAGAAGAGCACAGTGTGATGCTGCTGGGGCACGAGGTGTTTCCTGTGGCCCTGTAGAAGGGACCCCATTTTTCTGAGTCTTCCAAACAGCTCTTTTATCTCTGGTGTTCAGCTAAAATAGCTCCTGTGCCCTTAGGATGACTGTGCAGGATTTGTTAACCTCTGGGACAGGCAAACCGTGACATCTCTCCTCCTGGGAATGAGCACAGCCGCTTTTTTCTGCTCACTGACATTTGCTGCTGGTGAGCTCTGCCTAACCTGGCTGAACTGTGCCAAACCTGACTGAACTGTGCCTAACCTGGCTGAGCTGTGCCTAACCCTGTTAACCTGTGGAGAGAAGCCAAAGGAGCATGGCCAGGTAACCCACCTCACTATGGGAGAGCAGATGGGGACACACTCCACCTGCATTCCCCAGGAAGGTGTTCATCCTGCAGCTGAATGCAGTGTTGAAATCAGCTGGGTTCCAAGACTCCCCTTTCCTGCTTCCAGCTCTGTGCTGCAGCTGTCAGAGGAGGAGTTTGGGCACCAGGCTTGTGTCTGGCATGAGGAACTCAGCAGTACCGTCTTGCTTGCAAGGACTGCAGGAACCTCCTGCAAAATTATGTTTGTACTAGGAATTTTAATAAAGAATTTAGAAAATAAGCATCGGGAGCAGCAGGGCACAGGGAATTTTTAAACCCAGCAACCTCTGTCTCAGCAGTGAAAGCTGGGATGCCATGCCCTGGGGAGGCCCTTGAAGCTTGAATCTGGACTGTCTCCTGCTCCTAGATCCTGCTTTCATTGCACCAGTCTAAAACTAAGAGCAAAGTATTCATGAGATTGATCTACAGGGAGGTGGATATGGGGCAGTTCCAGCCTGTCCAAGGCTGTATGAGGCAGGAGCCAGGTCTGAGTCTCAGCCCTGGGATTCCTGAAATACGCTGGCCCTTGACAGACACAGTGCTCTGAAGCTCTGGGAAAAAAGGTGATAAAAACCCTCTCCCAAGAGCAGACATTAATCCACAGACTATCATGGCCAAAGATGAGCCCTTGGTTTTGCTCTGCCCTGCCCTTTCCCACCACTGCCAGCTCCATCCCTGCTTTCAGCACCGGGAGAATTGAGCACTATCCCTTCAAAGCCAAGTGCCTGGTGCCCGCCAGTGTGGGACCTGCCAAGGCAGCAGGGCTGAGCAAGGGGAGCATGGAACAGAACAGCGGCGCACGGGAGCAGAAAGGCATTAATCACCTCGCTGTGATTAGGGGCTCAGTGAGCACAGGCTGCCTCAGGGCCTTTCTGCTCCCTCTGAATGCCCCAGTTTGCTGCGCTCTCCAGCAGATGCAGCCTGGCCTCGTGCACCAGCCCTGGTGGCTCCAGCTCCTGTCCATCCTGTGCCAGTGCTGCTGGAGGTTGTGTTGCCAGGATGGAAATGGCCATTTAATTGCTTTTAGTGCTTTGCTGCAGACAGGTAAAGATCGAGTGTGCCTCCCACTGTACTCCAGCTCCCGGCTGTGAGTCCCCTTTGTTGTTGGAACTGGAGTCTTTGGTCCATTCCTTGTGGAGAAATGAGGTGGCAGCAAGGACAGGATGGCCAAGGGTTGTCTGGGAGTTGAAGCCCAGGAGGGGCCATCAGGAGCACATCAGGGCAAGAGAGCTGCTGGAGGAGATGTGTGGAAAGCAGGAAGAAGGGGACACAATGCTCTACTAAGGGAGAGTGTAGCCTGGGCCACATTGTCCTGGGGAACAGCACCCACCTCACCAAGTCAAGTGTCAGGAGATGCAGAGATCCATTTCTAGATGGTTTTTCCCCATCTAGAAATACAAAACTTTATTCACTCGTAGCTACCCTTTCATTGCAGAGAGATGAATGTGGCCACACACATTATTTTAACTTCACGGCTCTCCCATCCGTACATAAAACAGCCCAGGGAACTGGAGCTGATTCATCTGTTTGCCACAGAAGATGGATCAGTTAGCAAATTATTTTATTGACCTGCAGCGCCGCTCAAGGTCATTTGTTTCAGTGGACAAGCAGCATGCCTGGCATGCAAATGGGGCTGAGAGGGAACCTCCATATGCAATTGGCATATCCCAGCCCCTGGCCTCGGTGTGGAGCCCTCGGCATCAGGCAGGAGCCCTCACAGCCCGGCTGTGCTCATCGGATAAGCTCAGCATTTGGGCTGTGATGCTGTATCTTGTTCAGCTGTCTCCAGGCTTTTATTCCTGGCTGAAAATCCATCCTTCTTTATCAGAATGTGGTTTGGAATCTTTTTGCTTTGTTCTTAAAGGGCAACAAAAACCATTTATGGTGAGGAAGGGAAGAAATGGAATTAAGTAGCTCAGTCCTCATCCAGACAAAGCCCAGGTCTGTAGATTGTAAGGATGAGACATGCACTGAAAATCACACTGTAGAAAATCCAGGCCCTTCCCAGGATGCTGATCTCCCAAAATCAGGCAGGGAGAAAAACATACAATTTCTTACAAAAATGGGGGTGCCTCTGCTGGTTTGGTGAGCATCCCTCCTGCCCCAGAGCATTTTGAGGTCCCACCAAGTGCAGAGACTCCTGGCTGCCCCAGCACATTTCACCCTTGGTGTCCTGCTGCCATCCACTGCTCTGGTGCATCTCCACCTCCCACTGTTCTCCCTAAGCTTCCCGTTGAGCTGGGGCCTTGCTAACCTTCATTGACTTGCCTAAACATTTATTAATTGATCGCTGCAGGGTTACCACAGGCTTCTGCTCGCATTCGGGGGAGATGGGATGTCCACGGAGTATCCTCGCATGAACTCCCGCTGTACCTCCGGCTCCATGTGCTCCATTCTGCATCTGCTGCTCTTGCTGAGCAGCTTTTAACCAAAGACATATGGGACCCATTAACATGGTTTTGCTTGTTTGCAGAATCTGATGTTGGGAAGAACTGGCTGGTTTCAGCACACAGTTAAAAATCTCAAGCCTTGGTGATGCCGGAGTAGAGCTGGAGCCAGCCCTGCAGCTGGCTGTCAGCACACGGGGGTTCATCAAGCTCAGGATGAATGAGGGTGAAATCTGAGATGGACACAGACCAGATTAATTATATCAAAGCCACAGATATCTCCTTCTGCCCACCTTAATGCTGAGTCCTTCCTAGGTTTCATTCCACTTGCAGCCTGTGTGGATGGAGGGGAGGGGAACTGGGAGGAAGGCCCAGGCTACGGGGATGTGCAAGGAAACAATCCTGATCCAAAGTACTTAAGAACACCTCTGTCCTGCACTTCTGCCTCAAGAAATGAATCTAAAGTCAAAGCTGGGCTTTCTCCATCTGTTGCCCCACCTTAATCTTCACACTTTTTTTTAACTTTACAAATGTGCCAGATTTTAAAAAAAAGGAAAGAAAACCAAAAAGGGAAAGTAGCACATCCCTTTGTGCAAGGCTTTCTTCCAGTCCCTGTTAAGTTCCTGTACATGCTGACAGTTTTACAATTTACATGACAGCTGGCTTGCTTGGAGGAGATCTCTGTTAATTAAAATAACACAGAGGGAAAGAAGTGAAATCGTGTCAGCGGATAATTAATTCGGAGCAGGGCACCAGGCTGCGCGCCGATCCCGCTAACAAAACTCTGCAGGAATTCGCAGCTTTACAGTCCCAGTCCTGCTGAGCCTCCTGGAGCCACTCACTGCTCAGCCCCTTCTCCACACCAGGCTGTCCCCTTCCTGCCTGACACACTGCCCTGCCCTGGGTGCAAGCACTGCATCCCAGAGAGAGCTGTGATTCGGGCACGTGTTTTCCTGAGGTGCTGGGTCCAGCCCCAGTCCTTCTGCCCTTCTCCTCATTGCCAGGGCTCTGCCTCTACCAAAGGGATCCTTTCTGCTCCTGCCCCTTTGTCCTGAACCCACAGGCAGAGGCTATGGAGAGCATCTCATCCCCCACCACCTTCACTGCGCAGTGCTGGGGCTTCCAGGGCTGAGAGCAGTCAGCAGGTACTTGGCCAGGGGCCAGCACAGTGGAGGCCAAATCCTTCCTGGCGGCAGCTGGGTGGGTTATCTCTTTCCTCCAGCCCCACTCAGCATCAGAAGCTGATCCAGAGGCAGCTGCTGGAGATGAGCTCTGTCCCTCTTGGCCAAGCAGCAAATCTGTGGCAAGATGAGCCATTGGTGCCTCCCTGTCAGAATGGGACTTACAGGACAGGCAAGGAATGGGTGCATGAAGATGGGTCTTGGGAAGATTTGGGGAACCCAGGAGGGCCTGGGGAGCAGGGAAAGCATTCCTGCATGGAGTAACAGGATTTAGTGGGACTGAGGACAGTGGAGCGAGCCAAGCCCTTGGCTGCCGGCCGCAGCTCTGGGGTGCTGGCTGGGTGCGGGCTGTGCTGTCACCACGCTCATGTCCCTCCATGCCACCCCAGTGCCAGCAGTGGCACCTCACAGTGCCACCTGTCCATGAGCAGGGACAGTGGGTGCCCCCAGCACCCTCCCCAAAACCAGCCACTCAGCACCTCACCAGTGGAGTTGTGCTTCGTTAACGATTCTGCAGCTCACTCTTGCTGCCTTAGTGTGCTGATCAGGCGGGCTCAGAGATGGGGAATAGAAAAAAAACATGGAAAGAAAAGAGAAAGAGCAGCCCAGGGCTCCAAAGCAGCTGAGGTGTCAAAGACAGAGATTTAATGAATGTGCCTGCGGTTCACCTGAACAGATGAGCATGAGCTAGAAGGAGAGAAGGAAGAAAATGGAAAAAAGGAAGGATCATTTTTCAGATTGGCAGCACCCCTCCCAGACATCTTTTAACAAGAGAGGGAAAAAAAGTCTTTAAAGGGCCAGCCAGCTGCTTCCCTGCATCCTGGTGGGAACCTGGGTGCTCTGCACCCATTACAGGTGTCAGGCTGGGTTGAGGCTGTGACTCCCAGCCCCCCATGTCCCCTCGGCTGCCCAGGTGCTGCAGGATCTGGGTGCTGTGGGACCATGGCAGAGAGAAGAATGGGGAGCAACTGCTGAAAAGGGGTGAGAGGAGGCAAAGTTGCTGGCTCACCCATCCCTGCACCAGCTCCATGGAAAGGCAGCAGTGTCTGCCTGCAGAGCCACTCTGTGCCCTGAACATGGCAATAAATGGGGGGTTGGCAAGGGCCAGCCCAGGACAGCAGCTCTCCTGTGCCCAGAGCAGCCAGCACACCTGGGCATCCCTTGTCCCTCAACACTCCATGACTGGAGTTCCCTCTGCTCCATTGCTTCTTCCAGAAGTTGCTCTGGGAGCCTGGAAGAGCTTCAGTTCCAGAGTTTCTTTGAAGTTTTCCAAAAGAGAGACTTTTTTTCTTCAGTGCATCTCCTTTTCTGTAACCATTTGCCCTGCATAAACCAACAGTCTGTGTCCAAGCAGTTGGCCAACGTTCCAATTATCCAAAGTTTCTCTTTCAAATGTCCAGTAGGAACAATATTAATAAAGTACTGTATTTATATAACAAATATTAATACAATTTCATTTAATACAATTGTATTAAGTGCAATGTGTGACGTGTCCCAAGCCAGCAGCTTCCTTCTGCTTCTTCACATGAGGACCCACACCATGGTTCTCATTCAGACATCACTGCTGAGCTACATGGGCCTGTGGGAGAATGGACAGGAGTACTCCAAAAATAAAACCACCAAGGCCAGCATATCCCCACTGTTTTCCTGCCTTCTCAGCTGGGTGCTGGGACCTCTGGGTCCCCCCCAGCCCGTTCCCCACTCCAGCACTGTGTCAAGTGCTGCGCATGGCTGCTGCAATTAGGGCGATAGGGGTTTCTTCGTAGCTGCAGGACAACATTTTTGAAGGCAGGACTTTGATCTTATTTCCTAAGAGTTTCTCTTTCCCTTCCTTTTCATGTGTATTTTCCCTGGGTTTTGTCTCATTACTCAGGTGAAGGCTGATGTTCCCCACGGCGGCTGTGCCGGAGACATGGTTCCCATTCACCCCCCGCCGTGAGGACCTGCGGGCTCGGGGATGGGGCATCCTCACATCCTGAAGCAAGTTTGTCCATGGGCCTCTCCTGGGCAGAGGCTGCCAATTATGCTTAGTGTGCTGAGCTCTGTCACATTCGGTTCTTGTCAGGGAAAACACAGCACTGGGGTCCTCCTTTCCCCCGTGTTTTTTGTCTGTGGTTGCTTTTTTCTTGATATTTTTAATGATTCTGCAAAGGAGCCCTAACGATGGTGATGAGGGCACTGCCCACGTGCTGCTCTGGGGAGTCTGGGGCTGTCACCCCCTGGCAGGAGAGGATGGGGATAGGGACAGCCCTGCAGCCTAGGTAAGTGCCACCAAAGTCCAGGTAGCCACAGGGAAGCTGTCAGTCTCTTAAGATGTGCTGTTGGCTCAGGCCTGAATATCAAAGTCATCCTGGATAGATAAATAAATAAGTAAATCTTGTCCCCTGAACATTTCTTCTTAAAACAGGCCCAGCCTTCTTGCAGCCGTAATCCTACCCAACACCAATCTCCAATTAAAACTCCGGTTCTGAGCGAGTTGTAATTCTCAGCACCTCAGGACCATTTTATTATTATAATTTTTTTTTTTACCCATTAAAACCTGTTTCCTCTAAATGAAATAAAATAGAGGCAGCGATAACAAAACTCATTGCTTTTTCATATATATATATATAAAAGAAAGAAACATTTTGCATTAAAAAAAAGTTAATAAATGGCCGAGCCCCAACAGATGGGGGTGTATGTGGAATTTGCATTTTTCAGATTAACATGCACGAGCGAAGATAGAAAACGCACTTGCCTGGGGGAAATAATTTGAGAAATCTTTGCATATTTTATTTAAAAGCATGCCACGTTAGGCAGGGTAATAATGCAGAGCGATGGTGATTAGGTTAGGCCTGGAGGGATTGCAGCCTGGGACCCTCCCTCCTCTTGATCCAGCTCATCCTTTCGCTGAGCCCCCCTCAAACCCTTGGTGTTACAGCCCAGAAACCCATCCCAAAATCCAGGCCTGTTGGGGTATGGTGGGTTTAACTCCATGGATTTGGGGCAGCTCCTGACATGTAGTCCATGAGCTGCTTCTCTCCTCACTTCCAGGCAAGAAAAAGATGTCAGTTTAGTTTCATCCCAAGCTCCCAAGCCATGGGATCCCCACATGTGCTGCTAGTGGGAGGGAATCCCTGCTCTGGGTTCAGCCCTCTCACAGGTGAGGTGTCTCCCTGGGGCTCTGCAGATCCTCTGGGATTTACAGCATTCCACAGGAGCAGTCAAGGGTCCCAACACCCCAGTCCCTCAGGATGCTTGGGAAATCACAGAGTTCAGGTGTGGCAGCACTGAGGTCCCATTTCTGCCAAAGCATTTGTCCCATTGTCTCCTGTTTGAAGCCAGGGAGTAAATCAGGGCTTATCCCTAAAAGCGCTGGGGACACTGCACATGGAATGTGCTTTAAAAATTCATGGACTTCCATGAAGGATTCAGTCAGCTTAAGAGAAATTGGGTGATCTCTCATACCCTCTAACAGCCTGTTGATGGCATTTATGGAGCCCCACACCTCTGAGCTGAAATGTGTTTTTTCTCTCATCTACAGTGAGGAAGAGGAAGGTGAAACATGCCCAGCTTCGGGTGCCAGTGGCCCTTCAAGACACGCTTCTCCCAGACAGCAGGAATGGGCAGCCTGTGCTCTAGTCCAGAGTCACAACCCCACAGCCATCAGCTCTCAGGGACTGTGCTTCAATTCCACCAAAAACACTGACACCAGGGCTAGGATGCTGCTTTGGCCTTGAAAGTATTATTCTCCTTTTTAATGTCAGCCTCTCCATTCTGGTTTTTAAAGCTGAAGATCTTGTATCTTTCAAGGTGATGAAATCTAGCCATCATTCAAGAGATTCTTCAGCTGGGGGTCGCAGGGAAGACAGTCCTGTGCAGGGGAGCAGAGCTTGGAGCAGCTTCCAAGGAGCCAAACCAGTGGTGGGCACTGCCCATCCCTTCCCAGCCATATCTGGGGAGTCCCAGGTGCTCAGTAGCCAGTGCCCCTCAGAGCCGCCACCAGCACCTCCAGATCCAGCTGGAAATATGGCAAAAGCCCTCCTCCCTGGCAAAACCTGGCCCTTGGAAAGCTCCTGCCACTTCCCTGGCTTTGAAATCTGACCCAGAGCCTGACTCTCTCCCTGTCTGCTCCTATTATTAATAAACTTTGAAGGGCTCCCTTCTGTCCTTAATGAGATTAGTGTTATTTTCATGCATTGCTGCAGGGCAAAGGACTGAAAAAGTGGCTGATCTGTAAACTAAAGGGTGCTAATCTATAGAGGGTGGGTCCCCCATTCTCATGGCCTCGAGGGCTGGGTGAGAGTAATCAATTAAAAGAGGGGATTAGAGGTGCCGTGGTCACCTACTTTATTGAGGTCACCCTGACACACTCCCAGCACAGGCGGCAGTGGGCACACGAGGGTCCAACTCAGTCATTGAGGCTCTTAGAATTAAAAAAGCCTTAATCACCAGCCCCTGTTCAGGCTCTGGACCCAAAGGAACAGCAGGGAAAATCTGTTGTTAATATATTAATGGGCAGAATTTGCTTAGTGGGTCTGTCTGGGCTTTGTAAATTAATGCTAATTTAAAGCTCAACCTCACTGTCTTGTTTTTTTGGGGTTTTTTTCAATTTTATTCAAGTGCCTTCTTTTTGCCAGGAACTTGGAGAGGAAAAAATACTCGACCTGGCCAAATAGGGAGTTGCTTCTGCCGTGGTTTCATAGATGTTTTAAAGGCAGATTGCTTAGGGAAGGAAAGGGTGGCTTTGTGCAGACTGCGCATGTGTCCAAACACAGCTCCAGTGGCCATAGTTGTGGAGAGAAGAGACTTTCTCTCTGAGGATTTCCTTACCAGAAATGCCTTGGGCAGCTTTGGGCAGGGATTGAGTTGCTGTCCCTGTGCCCCATTATCTGTTGGTTAAAAACCAGCTGCACTGTGCATGTTGTACTCCTGGGATTTCCGTCCTTCCCTTTGGATCACAAATCTGTGCCTGAAAATGGCCCAAAACCCTGACCTGCCCCTGGCAGGTCTTTGGGGAGAGGAAAGAGCAGTTTGCTGCAGGACTCAGGCACTGACAGTAATTAAAAGCCTCTTTGCAGCAAGCAGAAGCCTCAGAGCATCCAGTGAGCACTGCAGCACATCCGAGCTCTGAGGAGTGGGATGCAGCACACCCCTCACCTGTCCTCTAATGTCCTTCCCCTGGGATGGCCCACCCACCTCGGGAACACCCAGGGCATCTCCCAACACTGAGCCCAGCATTGTCCCCACAGCCAAGCTGTGCCCCAGCATGGTGGGCATGGGAAGCAGGGCAGGGCTGCAGTCAGTGCCAGTTAGGGGTGCCACTGCTGTCACCCTCAGACGCGGCTCGGTGGCACTGTGCTGACACTCATTCGCCCTGAGCCACTGGGACTTGTTGCTGCCACCGTGACACTTCCCCCAACACCCACGGGGTCCCAGTGAGGACCCTCCTATGCATCTCTCCTCATTTCCACGTGTGAAAGGGTTGTCAGTTTGGTTTTATTCCGAGCCCCGTTGCCGTCTGAGTGATAGTTCTGGAGTGCTAAAGGGATTAGCAGCTGTCTGCTGAGCCAGGCACAGCTCCTGGCTCGGGCTCATAACGCAGAGACTGTGAAAATAATTGCCTTAATTTCAAGACCCACTTTAGACAGAGGAGAAAACTTATGCTCCCTTTCTGGATTGTGGGGAAATATCAGGCCCAGAGGAATGAGTTTTCCATAAATTGAGGACAGGCAGCATGTGCCAGGAGCCAAGACTGTCCTGGATGCCACCAGGCATTTGGGATGTGCAGGATAAAGAGGTGTGAACATCCTCAGTCACCAGTCCTGGTGGTTGGTTTTACCACCACTGCTGGTTTTATATGATGGCTTGTGGCCCACACCATCCCTGCCCCAGAGGGAGGATTCCCCCTGTACAGAGCCTTATATTGGGAATGTGGGTGCCTGCTCAAGGCACGGAGCTGAGTTGGGAGCTTGGAGGCAGCAGCCATTAGGGAAAAGCTACTGGTCCAGTGACTCATGGCACAGCTTTGGAAGGCCTCAGGCTGGGCAACTTAGGAACTGTCATTTGCTATGAACACTTTCTGGAGTTTTGTGAGAGAGCAAGGAAGAATAAAGGGTTTCTTTGGGCTGGAGATGCCACTGGGGACACAGAAGCTCTTGCTCCACCCTCAGCATCTCTGCTGAGCCCAACATCAATCAGCTCCCAGCATCCCACCTCCTGCCTCCACAGGATCCGCACCAGCCCGAGGACTGGTGCTTCTCCCCGGGATGAGGGGCAGGGTGAACCCGCTCTGCCTCCTGCGCCATCCCCCGGAGAGACGGATGTCCCGGAGGGCTCTGGTGGGCCAGGAAGGGGGGACAGCCCTCGACACCCCCCAGCCCAGCCGCTAAACCCCGGCGTTGGCAGTGGGTTTAATCCGCGCAGCCCTGCTCCGGGCTGCATTGCCATGGGCAATGCTGGATTAGGGACCGGCCGCCGCACGCCTTTGTCCTCCCTTTGTGCAGCATTTTGCTCGCCTCTGCCTTAAACCTTGTAACCGTTTTGCTGCCTTTTAAAACCGCCTTGAATAGGGGGTGGGATGGAGAGGGGTGCGGGGGAGAGGGGCCGAGGCTTTGAGGTTGAAGGGAGGCATTCAGGCTGCAGCTGCCCCGTCTCAGCACATTCCCCGTGACCCCCACGGGCACCGCCGCGGCCACCGAGCAGCATTGGCAACGCGGCCGCTCCGGGACAATCCACCTGCTTGCTTGGGACAAGCACTTTCATGCCTATTGGGATTAGAGATTTTAAGTGTCTTTCCAAATTGTGCGGATAAACAGTTTTGTGAAAACTTGATATCGTGGGGAAACGGCCCCGCCACCACCCTCCGTCCCTGGCCTTTTGTTCGGGCAATTTTTATTGCCGGATTGGATTTGATGAGGTTTAAGGTTTATTCTTAGGACTCCATTGAAGAGCTGATCCTTTGTCTCCCACCGTGGAGAGTGAAGAATATGAAACGTAGGCAAAAATAAATCTGCTTTTCACACATATTAGCCCCTGGTACACGCGGGGACCACCAAACGCAGCTGAGAGCAGCAGCACCCCCGGCCCTCTGCCCCGGCCCCCGGCTGCACGAGGTCACTCTGGCCTCCACAACCTCTCCCCAATTTCCAGTCCCCTCTGAGCAGGGACAGACCTGGGTGGTCACTGGTGGAGCAGTCCCCGCTGCAAGAGCCACCCAGGGCTGCTCTGGTGATATGGATTTAGGAGGTGTCAGGTCTGTAAAGAGCCCAAATGGAAGAGGGGAGGGAACATCCCTCCCTGCCCACCCCCACAAAACCCCAGCCCTACAGGCAGGTCAGTCTCTTAATCGCTTCATTTATCACCGGTGACTTCCTGAGAGATTAATCAGCAGGATAATTCCTGAGGAAAGGTTGCTCCAAGAGGCTGCTTTCATTTCAGAGGAGCTCCCTGCAAATTTCACCTTTACTGCAGAAACCTGCTCTGACATGCTCCCAGCAGCACCGGGATGAGCCCATGCCCCAGGCTCCATCCCCACCTTGTCCCCTTGGCCATGGGGCTGCTGCTGAGCGTGAGGTAAGGCTCGTGCCCCAGCTTTGAGCTGGTGACTCCTGAGCAGCCTCCAAGGCAGTTTTGGCAAAACCAGGATCCAGCAGCAGGCATCTGGCACAAGCCAAGAGGTTGAGTTTCTGGAAAGTCTGGAGCTGGAGGCAGAAAATCATGCAAAATTTGGTTCATTGGGCTTATTCCAAGCAAAAACAAAAGAAAAAAAACAACTAAAACAACAAAACAAAAACAAAAACAAAACAAAACAAAACAAAACTTGCTCAGAGCTGAACCAGAGCAGGGCTGTCCTGGAGGAGCTTGGCTGGTTTCAATCCACATCTCTCCTGGTGGCTCTGACTCCCTGGAGATCTCTGGACCCAACTTCTCCATCTATCAGGTCCCACAGCTGGGAGCTGCTGCAGCCTCATCCTCCACACAGGAGGAAGGTGCAGGCTCTGGCGTGGCAGCACCAGTAGGGATGCAGCCTCCTCTGACAGGGCTTAGAAAGAGCTGGCAAATGAGTAGGATGGGACAAGAGCTTGCCATTCCAAGCATTTAGGATGCTTGGAGGTGGATATCCACTGTCAGGATGATTGTCCCACCATGATATATCATAGAAGGGGAGGCAGAGGAGGAGTTTGGCTGGGATGCCCACACTGGTGGCATGTCTTCAGGACAGTTATTGTCCCCCTGTCCCACCCGGCAGCCCTGGGCAGGGTCTGCATCAGCCTGTCCTCCATCCACCACATCGTTTCCTGCTTTGCATGTAGTGAGATGATTCCCCAGATACCCAGGGATGTTCCAGCTCCTCCTGTTTGGATAAAATATCGATAATTACACGCATGCCTAATTTGAATTATTTCCACAGTGCAATCCTGGCGCTTTGGACCCCACTGAGTAACGTTGCAGGAGACTCCTTCCTCAGCAAGCAGATGTTGGGTGGTGGCTTCTGGCCTGGGTGACCAGCGTGGCCATCAGGTGACCCCCATGGGGTGCAAACAGCTCATTCCCAGCACCCTTAGAGGGTCTTCCCTCTTCAGCATGTTCCCAAATGTACTTTAGGTGTCCATAAAAATGAGTGGAGAGGGGGATTTGACATCTGCTCTCAGAGCTGCCATGGGTGTCCTCATGTCGAAGGTGTGGAGAGTTAATTGCTGTGCCCATGGCTTTTGTTGCCACAGAGCTGACAGATGCTTTCCCAGCCGCCACGCTGCTGTCAGAAACTGTGGGGCTGGTGGAGAAGGTTCTGGGTGAGTTTCCTTGGCCCAGGCTGGGTAAAATGTCAAATTGATTCATGTCATGTTTCCTTCTGGCCCCGCAGTCAATGAGTGCAGAACTGGGGCTGGCTGGGGAGCAAGAACTGGTTCATCAACTGTTGAAGGTTTTAAAACTTGGTTTTCTTCCAGTGTGCAACCAAACCAAGTCTTTTGGAAAGTTTTCCATGGCGAGCTGCCTGCATGTCCCAGGGAGCTGGGAGCAGAGCAGAAATCTCCCATAGCAGGCGGAAGGTTTTGGGGCGCATATTTCAGCCATGAGAATCTCCAGCCTCCTGTTCCCTCTCTGCTGCCTGCCCACACTGATCCCTGCTCTGGCAGGTCCCTGCCCACACTGCCGGGCACATTCTCTCTGTATGGTGGGTTTCCCTCAATGCAGGGGTCTCTGCAGCCCCTCACAGCTCCTCACTGTAACATTGCATTATTTGCTCGTGAGAAGTGACTGATGAACATTCTCCCTCTCTTCTCCGTCTGCAAAATTCCCAGTGACCACCTGGCATTGCCATGGCACCAGAGGGAGGTGCTGGAAAGGGGACCCCAGACCTAAGCGCCCATTGCTGCCTCCCATCCACCAGCATCTGCAGTGGGTGGCTCCAGGATTGGAGAGGGGAATTATTTGGGGATTAGGAAGTGATGCCTCAGGTGGGATTCATGCCCTGATGCCCTCTGGGCACCCCTTCACTCAGGTTCCTGCCATTCCTGGTTTTGTGAGTGAAGGTCTGGGCAGGGCTGAGCCCCTTGTCCAGGGCACAGCAGCTCCCCCTCCATGTTTCGTCCAATTCTTAATTTGTTCTCCATCATTTTTGTCTCCCCCTCCTCCCCCTCTCTGTCTCAGCTGCCTGATGAATGAAGGATGGGTGTTTAAGCCTTTTTTGCCCCCAAGGCCTGCAGCTCTGGCTCGGCTGCTATCACTGGAATAAATGCAGCTTTTGGGCCCGGAGCAGCATCCATTGGAGCTGTGGCCCCCTGCGCCGGGTTATCAATCCCCGCTTAGCATCGCCAGTGCCAGGCTGGGTCCTCTCCACTGGGAGCCCTTTTCCTACCCTCTGGCCACAAGAAAGACCAGTCTGACTTAATTCTGCACAGTATCAACACCAAACAGACTTAGCCCAGCACTACTGGCTCTCCTAATTCAGCTTTGTATGCCTCGGTTTTCATGAATTTTTAAAAAGTTTACATTTCTCCTGGGTTTTGGCAGGTTTTCTGGGGTGTGTGTGCCCCAGTGTCAGCTCCACATCCTCCTACTTGACCTCCTGGAGCAAACAAAGGAGACAGAAAGTCAGCTTGGATCTCCCCACCCTGGCAAGTTTTTGGATAATTTGAGAAACCAAGTGTGTCACACCTCAGGGGATGAAAGGGTCGGCGTGGTGATTGGATCCAGTGCTTGGGTCCTGGCACAGCCATTGTGCCACTCCTCCCTTTGGCAGCACTCAAACGTGAAAATACAGAGGGTGCCACTTGCAGGGTAGGGATGGAGACTTGGAGGAAGGTGGTTTTGGGAAGGGAAAACAAAATTAGCCAAGCCCTCAATGGACTGAAAAAACCCAAATGCATTTCTTTGTTGTTCACTTTGTTGTTGGTGTGAAATGCAGCCTCCATCTGTGACTGGAAGCTGGAAGCTGCCTTCTCCCTCTAGCCCTGTCCAGAGCAGAGAAATTAAGCCAGGACAGAGGAAAATGGAAATTCCAAGATGGAAAGCATAGATAGGATCTGTGAATGCAGCTAAGCCAGACACTTCAGTTTAAATCTAAGCATAGACAACCTGGAAGCTTCACCCCACCACACCAACCTGAACTTTCATCTGCTTCCAGTAGGCCACAGAGAGCTTGGAGACCAGTCTGGCCGTCCCAGAGGCTGAAACCTGTGCCCAATCTGCACCCCAGGGGTTCCTGTCTGCAGAGGTTGGCAGTGGTGACATTGCAGTCCCACCTATGTCCCGGAGCTGGAGCCTGTCTTTGGCAGCTCCCAGCCCTGTGCCAATGTGCAGCAGCCTGTGGGGAATGGTGTCCCCACATCCTGGCCCAGAGGAGCCAGCAGCACCCCCAGTGAGTCCCTGAGGCTGCATAGGGGCTCCTGGCTGTCCAGGCAGAATCTTTGTTTTCAGCCCTCAATCAAACACTCATGGACAGGCCGTGTGTGCAGAGCTTGGATTATTATCGTCTTGAAGGAATAAAATGCAGCATTGGAGCTTTTGGGATTCAAACCAATGCTTCCAGGCCTCCAGATATATTCCAGTGCTGATGCTGGAAACAGGGACTGCATTCCCTCCAGCGAGACAGCCACTACATCACACGGGACCTGCATGAGGAAATAATGATGTACGGCTGGCCTTGGGGCACTCTTTGCAGCTTGATTGGCCTCCCTGGAAGAAGAATAACCGAGAGTTTATTGCCTCTCTTCCAGTGATCTTTACTCCCAGCTGTTTTCTCAGGAAGGCCTGGATCCTCATACCTCATCTGAATAGCCATGGACTGCTGGTGGGGCACGGAGTTGGTTCCTGGGCACTGAGGTGCTGGTTCCTGGGATGGAGCTCTGCTCTCACAGGGGAAATCCTGCCTCACCTCTGTCCAAAGCAGAGGATGATGTCTGGGACCCCTTTTCCCCTCCTCCTGCAGGTGCAGTGAGCTCCTGGAGCAGCACCAGCACCCTCAGCCTCAGCACCCAAGCATCCCAAATGGACAGCATCCGTGTGCTCGCTCCTTCACACCATGTCCCCTTCCCCAGCACCAAAACACCCAGTGCACCTGTGTCTCAATGCTGCACCTGGGCAAAGCCCCTGCAAGGGGTCCAAGAGGCCACTTCTGACTTAAATCCCATCTACCTGGGCAGGAAAAAGGGAAAAAGAGCCCCTTCATGCCAAAAGCTGGTGATTCCCAGCTCCTGGTGCTGTTTACAGAGGGCAAAGGTGAGGTTGTGGCAGGTGATTTTTCCCCCTTTCCCTGGCCCTCCTGCAAACAGCCCAATTGCTATGATTCCTCTGTCATTAAAATGTAAATGAAAACAGACACAAAAACAATCTGAATTTCCAGCTGAGTTGCTCTTGCTTAATATTCTACCCCGAAGGGGGATGTGCGGAAGCAACAACATTTCAAAGGGAATCATTAAAGAAGGGAGGCTCAACCTGCGTTTCCATCAGATACCACGGCAGAGCCCAGCACTCGGGGTCCCACCCATCCCAATGCCCCTGGAAAGGACAAGCAGGAAACTGGTCCTGGAAAATGAACCATCAGAGCCAGGGTGAGGAGGATGCTCACACTGAGTGGGGCTGTGCTGGTCATGTCCCAGCATGGTCCAGTTCTGGCTGGGGATGGGCAGTGCTGCTCCAGGTTCATGTTTACAGCTGCAGTGATCAGGCTGGGATGATGCCCAGATTTTAATGCATTCCAATGTTTTAGAAATACCCTGGAAGGGCATCAGGGTTTGCAATGTGTCCTGACACATCAGCAGTGCAAGGTGGGGGGGAAGATCCTGGTATTCCAAATCCTGCCTCCTACCTTGTCCACCCTGAGCGCTTGGTGCTGATGCTGCTCTGCTCTTTTTCAAGCATGAGGTGAATGTATTTCTTCTGTATTTATTCTGCCAGTGTGAGGCATTTAAAATGAAATATAAAACTTCAGGGAGTGAGAATAGCCTGAAAAATCCTGTGAATGGTGCTTCTGTCCCAGTGGATGCTGCTGGAACAGGAGGGATGCACCAAGGCTCAGGGCCACACATTAAATCCCAGGATCTGCTTCCAACCCTCCTTTTCCCACTGGTCAGTGCCACTTACCCAGGGCTGCAGGAAATGGAGCCTGGCTGGACAAGGAAGATCTCTCTGTGGAGAGACTGGAGCAGCAGTACAGAGCCCCCCTGCTGCCCACTACATCTCCTGGACCTTCCAAGCAGTGGCGGGTGCTCCCAGCATGGTGGCACATATGGATCCTGTTATAAATTTGTATTGTGATATTGGCTTTCACAGATGAATATTATATATTAAATACTTTTTAGCTATGTATGTATTTATTTTCTTCTTGCTAACAAGTATTAAATCTAAAAGAATTTCCTAGGTACAAGGCAAGGAAACCCCAGAGGGCAAGGACACTGGGGCCCAAGCTGTTATCAGGAGAACAATAGAAGCCAAACTGTTATCAGCGGAAAGATGTGAAGACCAGCTACCCTCAGAGGAAGGATGAGGGGCCCAGAGTCTTATCGGCCAGTGACCATCTGCAGAAGAAAGGAAAACAAACTCCAAAATAATGCTGACCAGCTAGAATAATGCTGACCAGCAAAATAAATGCTGACCAGCAGAAAATAAAAAATTGTACAAAAGCATGATCTAAGAAGGCGGAACCAGGGAGGGGACGCTTTGAATATGCATTAAACCTTCATAGCAGGGGGGATAAAAGGAGTGTTCCTGGGATACCAGGTGTGTTCCTGGCAACCCACCAGGGCACCCGGCTGTTTTAACCCTTTGCTTTATTTCTTTTGTCTCCTAATTGTCTTTTTATTTATATTAAATTCTTTTTAGAATTTATTAAGTGAATCTCGTTTTTAAGAATCCTATAAGGGCTGAGCTCATCTCTCTGGGCAGCCTCACTCCTCCAGCCTGGGAAGGATGTGAGGTGGGACATGGGGTGCCCAGGGGGGGTGGGACCCCTCACCACAGTGGGTGCTGCCTGGATGTGACGTTTGGGCTGAGGGGAGCAGCTGTGGCTGTGCTCATCTTCCCAGCTGAGAGCAAGGAAAGCCCTTTTCCCACTGCAAACCAAACATGCGGGATCTGGAAGTCTTTGAGACACAATAAACAAGGGATCCTGGGATGCTTTAAGTGTGTCCCAGTCTGGATCTCTGGATAATGGCCTGAGATGATTAATTTTCTTTTGTACTTTCATTGCATCAGTTACTACATCATTCAATTTTATTTTTAAAGACTTTTTTTAATTCCACAAAATACTGGAAAGGGTTAGAGTGTATTCCAATTTCAAGGTAAAATATTTCCCTCCAAAGCTTCTTAAATACTTGATTTTGGTTTAAAGCCATTGTTTTAACTTTCAAAGCAAGACAACGTTTGCCAGACCTTGCTTTGTGCAGTAAAACCGACCCAGCGTCACAGGGATTTGATATAATAGTAATAATAAACTTTCAGAGGAGGCCTTAAAACCAGAAGGGCTGTGGGTCAGGCACAGGAATTCAGGCTCAGATGCCATGGGGTCCATATAGATCCCCCATGCTGGGGGGGAGCCCCAGCGTGGCTCCAGGTCTCTGCTGGGACCAATGGCTGGATCCAGATCCTGCTGGTGGCATTCCCACTGACCTGGGGGTGTTTGGGGCTGGAGCATCTGCCCTGAGAGCCAAGTTAATCCCTCTATGAGGTGAGAACTGAGCCCTTTTATCGAGGTTTGGCAATCCCTGAGAATGGGGAAATCCCTGGTGTGGAGTCCTGGGTCAGACCCCTGTCCCAGCCCCGTGCTGGAGGCTGCCTGTGGCCCCCATCCCACCTGAGCTGCACCCAGAGGGGGCTGAGTATGCAGGGTCAGAGTGTCCTGCCCACCCCCCCCCCCCAAGCTGGCCTGGGCTCAACCCTGCAGCTTTTTGTGCCTTTATTGGTTTTCCCCCACAATTGGTCGGGTTTTTAATTACTTCCCAAATCCCATTTGGGGCACGGGAGGTGGGGGTGGAAAAGCTCTGTCTGAAGCTGATTTTGCAAATCAGTTCTGGCCATCTCCAGCCAGGTCCTGAGGCAGGAGCATTGGGCTCCCAATAACCAGGGAGGAAGCCTCTTGTTGCCAGAGCAGATCCACCCCTTTGATGTGTTCCCGCAGTTATTCTTTCATTTCTTGAGCAAATAATCTGGATTTTCACAATATTTACCTTGGAAATAATTATTTGTGTAAAGCATTTGACCAAGATAAACAGAGAATCTCTCAGTCTCACTGCGGGGCTGGGAGGGCTTGTGGTCTCCCAAACCTGCTGGAGCATGGGCTCCATGGAAAGTGGATGAGGTGAGAAACGGGCTCAGAGAGAAGCACTCTACATCCTATGGAACCCCGAGTGCTTGGACAAACCTCCCGGCAGCCCTGGCTGCATGGCACAGATGAAGATGGAAAAATGTGTCCACTCTGCCCTTCACACCTTGTGTGTCTGTACATGGATCCCTGAATTGCATCCCTGGATTCCCACAGACGCGGAGGCTGGAAAGGAGAAGCAGGAAGGGGTGGGGGGAAAGGTGAGGCAGGGTTCAAAGAGCTGCTACAGCCTCGCTTTTTCATCTCTAGTTAATCTCTGTGAAGCCTGAGGCAAAGTCACCTTTGGGTCAACACTCAGGTGTTGTTATCTGCCACCTCCATCACCCGGAGCTGCCCCCCATGAGCAGGGCTGCGGAGCTGGGTGCCAGGAATCCTGGAATCCGGTCCCCCGGGTTCCAGCCACGTTCTCCTGGGGCAGAGCTAAATCCCGCACTCAGCTGCACCCCAGAGCCGGCTCCCTGCTGCCCCATGGGAGAGAGGGGAGCAATACACGGTGCTTTAAAAACCTTTAAAAATTGAGCCTGGATGAATGGCCAGTGCTGGCACAGCATGCCAACATGCCCAGGGATGCAGGGATGGGAGGAAGGTACCAAGACCTCAGCCTGCCATTCACCCTCAGTCCCACCTGTGCACGCTCAGCCCCCACGGTGAGCACGGGGTGGCTGCTCCCAGCTCAGCAGGCTCGGGAAGAAAAAGAAAGGAAAAAATCCAGCAGAGGCTCAGCTCCAAGGCTCCAAGGCTTTTATTAAGGTGTGCAACATGCCCACAATCACGGGTCTGGGATACGACAGAGGCAGCATGCGCTGAACATGAACGAGCAGATGGGAGGTGAGGGCAGCGTGAGCCTTGCGGGAAGCTGCCAGAATCCCCCAGCGATGGCACAGGTTGCTTTAGCTGAATGCACCCTTTGCCACCAAAATGTCCTTTTTGGAAGAGGATTTTTGTGGATCTCCTCACTTCACCCACTGGCAGCAGCCCCAGGGGGAGCAGAGCCCAGTTGTGTCCCATGTGGGGCAGGAGGAGGCTGGTGCTGCCCCTGGACCTTGAGTCACTGGTGGACTTGGCCATAGTTGTTTATCCACAGTCCAGGAGCATCTGGTGGGTGGTGCGTGCCAGGATCTGACCAGGCTTCCTGATTCTGCTGTTCGCTGGGGTCCTGGTGAAGTGGCTCTGATGGCAGGAGGCAGTTTGGCTGGGAGCAGCACGGCAGCTCTGGAATCCTTCATCACCCTCCTTTGCAGATGAGAAATGGAATCAGTGCCCAGCTTTACTTGGCAGCTGGGGCAGGACAGAGAGTGCAGACTCCTCTGTCTGAACCCTCACTGCCCACTGCTGCTCTTCCACATCAGCACTTGAATGGAATATGTGTCCTATGGATATACAGCAAAGCACAGCAAACAAACACAGCAGCTCCTTTTCCATCTCTAGTTAAGACAATTGTTCTTTGGGTTCTGTGTACAGCAAAATGCAGATCCAAAAAAAAACATTCTCTTTGCTCTCAAATGATAAATTAATATAAACACCAACACCACAAGTTCATGAGCAGCTTTAGGATCATGCACTGAGTGAGAGTATTGCCCACGGCAGACAGATGTGCACACACATAGACCTAAATTAACTTTTCTCTAATACTGACATTAAAAACATAAATTGTTGGTGTTGGATCATTTGACTTAAATTTACTTTTCAGGATTCTGAGGTCACTTTTCAGAGTGATTTTTTTCTCTCACAGCCCAGGACACCTCACTCTCACCAACAAGTGACATTTTCCAGGAGCTGGGCCGTGGCTGCAGGTGGGATGTGGGGATGAAGCACATGCTGGAAGTGCTATGCCCAGAGAGGTTTAGAAGCTTCACTGCCCTGGGGCCCTCACTGCCCTGCAGCTCCAGCACAGCCATCCCAGCACTGGTGTGGCTCAGCCAGGCTCAACAATGGACTAGATTAGGTTTAAAGATGAGCCTAGTCACCTTGGGCTCAGCAAACCCCAGGGTCCTGAGGTCAACACAGCTCAGTGCCACCCCGGACCTGGGTGCAGGACAAAACAAATTCCAGTGCAGAGGGATAATGGAGATGAACTCTTCAGAGACTCTTGGCTGTGTTGGAGGGAGATGGGAAGGGAAGGGTGGGCACCCAGGGGCTCGGTGAGCGCTTGGCACAGGATGGAGATGCCACCAGTCAACGCCACAGCGTCCGGAGGGTGGGGGCTGGGCTGGGCTGTGCTGGTGGCACCTCAGGGGCTAGGGGTGGCTGCAGCAGCAAGGCAGGCTGGGCCCTGCTGCATGTAGCGGATGAGCTCCTTGCGATTATCCAGGATGGTATCAAAACTCTCCTGCAACCGGTTCTGCTGGTCCACAACTTTCTGCTGCAGGCCGTGGATCCAGCGCAGCAAGGCCAGACGCCGGTACATCACCAGCTGGATGTGGTGCTTCTCCTTCTCCTGCTCTTTGAAGCGCTCCTTGTCCTGAAGGTGCTGCACAGCCTCTGCCAGCACTGGGAAGAGGGTCCCCAGCTCAGGCTCAGCCAGCCCTGCCTCAGGGGGACTCCTGGCTTGAGGGGCAGAGGCAAGAGGATTCCAGTTGGTGCTGCAGGTGCTCTCAGGGCTGTCGATGCTGAGGGAGCTGCTGGCGTAGCCGTTGTCCTCTGCAGGGGAGCTCAGGGGCTTGACACATCCCCCAGCCACCTCTTCGGCAGTGTTTTGTCCCCCTGCCCCGCTGACCTCTGCTCCCTCAGGGGAGCTGCGCACCCCCTGCTCAGGGTGCGTGTCGCCCAGGCCTGGGGCAGTGTCCCTAAGCTGGCCCTGGACCATCTGTCTCTGCATTAATAACAGCAGATTATCAGACGGATTTGTAGTGTTTTCGCTCCGGCTGGAGCCCTCCTCTGGCAGGGACCCCGGCGCTGGCTGGCTCCAGTTCTCGTTGCTGTCACACACCTCTCCCACGAAGTTGGAGTTGGAGTCTTGTCCATGTCCTGCCCCTGGGATGGCTGTGCCCAGCGCTGGGCCCCCCTGGCCCTGCCGGAATGGAGCATTTGCTGGGCAGACAGCAAACATTTTTCCGGTGTCCCTCCTGCAAGAGAGACACTGAACTGTGACACGTCCGTGGGCACCTGGGCTGGCACAACCAGAGCAGCTACAGTGGGGAAAAACATACTCATAACTTTATTTACCTCTTTAAAGTTACTGGACCTATCATAAGGTCAGTGCTCCTGGCTGTTTGACTGCTGCTCTCAGCATGTTCCCATGCAACATCATGGACTCATAGATTGGACTGGGTCGGAAAAGACCTTAAAGCTCAATTAGTTCCCACCCTTTGCCATAGGCAGGAATGCTACCCATCCAAGGGCATTTTCCCACCTGATGCAGAAACTCAAGGAGCCACCTCCCATCCCATTTGCCTTCCCTGAGAGCTTCAGTCCAAGCCCATGTTCCTGCAGCATCCCTTGGGTTATGCCAAAGGGCATCACGGGGTGCAGGCATGCAGCTCCAAGTGCTGCTGGCAGCATTTGGGCTGTGGCTGATGCAATGAATTCCATGCTGGTAAAGGTGTGCTTGGAAGGAGATGCTTTTCCAACAGCAGTAAATGTCTTTCAGCAGCTGAGACTGCCTGGGCTCCTCTAAACAACCTCTGCATCAGGATGGGGGGCTGGCCTCCACCTGCGCCCAAACTGGCGACCCCACTGGTCTTCCTTCTCTGCAGGACCGGGAACAGACTGGCCCAGGAAATGAAAGGTTACCCAGCCCTCCTTGCCGGGTCACTGGCTGCGAGAGGCGCTCTCCAATCCCTCTCCTACAAGGACGCGCGCGCTCACAGGAATCGCAGGAGGGAACCCATCAGGTTTCCCGGTCTGACCCCGGCAAGGAGAGGGGCAGCAGGACGGGTGCAGGAGCCCCTGCCCAGTCCAGGGTGCTGCCAGGAGACCCCGGGACCCCCGCCCCGCAGCTCCCCGCACTGACATCTGCTCGATCCAGGGCTGGGTGACACCGCCATAAAGCCTCTGCCGGGGGGATGCGCGGGCGGGGGGGACCGAGCCGGCGAGCATCCCTGCCCCGCAGAGCCCCCCTGAACCCGCAGCCCGGCCAGGGGCGGTCCGCGACCCCCGGGAGCCGCCATTCCGCTCCCACCGCCCGGCCGGCCCCGAGCACTCACCGCCCCCAGTCCAGCCCTGCTCCAGCCCCGGCCCCGGCCCTGGCCCCGGCCCCGGCCCGGGCTCCGACCGCCGCTGCCGCCGCCGCGGGTAGGAGCGGGAGCGGAAGCGGCCCCGCGTGGGGAGGTGTCACGGGCGCACTTCCGACGGCGTCGGCGGGACTGCTGGGGGGGCACAGTGATGCTGGGGGGGGGACAGAGATGCTGGGGGGGGGGACATGGATACTAGGGAGGACAGAGATGCTGGGGGGAACAGGAATGCTGGGGGGGAACAGGGATATTGGGGGGGATGCAGGGATGCTGCTGGGGGACAAGGATGCTGGAAGGGAGCAGGGATACTTGGGAAGAACGAGGATGCTCGGGGGGGGGGGGGGGGGGGTGGTGGTGGGGCTCTCAGGGCCGCCCAGTTCTGCCCCCGGCTGCTGTGACTGTGTGTATCCCTATAGGTCCGTGTTCACCCACAGCCTCCCCCGAGAAACTCCCACCTTGTCCTCCAGGGGAAAGGGGAAAACTCCCACCCATGTCAGGGTGGCTGAATTGGGACACTCTGGCTCCTTCCCACCAGCTCCTGGGTCCCGTGAGCCTCAGCAGGTCCCCATGGGAATGGGGATGGAGCTGAGTGCTCAGTGGGTTCTTTATTCCACTCACCCGGAGCCGGGGTGTATGCACTGGGAAAGAAAAAGGCTCAGGAACATCAAACGGTTCCCACGAGCCCCTGCCCGGCTCTGGGGTCACATGAAGCACTGGGAACCTCTCGGAAGATAAAGAGGCTTTGTGGGGCCGGGAGCCACGATAGGGGCAGCCACATACTCCCCAGTCACTCACAGAGCTGCCCCGGGCGGGGACAGTCCCATCTCCTGCCAGATCACCCGATGTGGCCTTCCCTGTCATCCTACGTGAGCTCTGGGATAGACATGGCAGGAGCAGATCACTGGCATCCCAAGCATCTCCAAGCCCAGGCTGGGCTTGGTTCCTCTCACCTACCCTGAGGGAGAGGAAGAAGGGATGGAGATGCTTTCAGGGTGGACAAAGATCCTTCTGAAAGCTCTGGATTTCTGGAGGTGGGATGTAGGGGAAAAACACAGTGAGCAGACATTCCCCCATGACATTGTGAGAGTTCAGAGCAGTGGAATATGTGAGCAATAAATAAGTTGTTTTAATTTCTCATCTGTCTGACAGGCCCCTTGATGGTGTCTCCTGCTCCTGGCTGCTCCAAAGGCTTCAACAACTCCATGGAGGAGCAGTCAGAGGGGCAGAACCAAGAGCTGTAACTGGGACACTTGGGCTGCAGCTCCAGGGGAAGCCTGAGATTAAAGAAACAAACCCTGTCAGACAGGAAAGGCAGGAGCTGACTCAGGCATCTGGGAACAGGCAGGAGAGAAACAGGAGTTTGGGCACACAATGGGCTTAGTTCAGCCTTTGCCATCAGCCGAGCCTTTGCTTTGTGCTACTCTGGGCTTCACTCCCATTGTGGCCTGAATTCAAACTGAATGAAATTTTCATCACTGAGAGCACAGAGGGAATTTTGATCAATTCAGGGACCTTCTCCCCTGGTTTACCAAGAGGCATACCCCAAACAGGCCTTTTCCACCTCTGGTTTAGATTTCAACAGTGCAGGAAACCATGAGAGCCACTGGAGTTTGGTTACAGGGCAGAACAGGGTTTGCTCCTCTCTCAGCTTTGCTTGTCCCCACCCTGGGAATCCCTGCAGGCCATGGTGGGCTGGAGCCCACTGCAAACCTGCTGCTCTGGCTCTGGCTCCACTAGTTTTGAGGGGTTTGGGATTGCTCCCCCAAGTGCCAGCCATGGTGGGAGCCAGGGAAGGTCTGCGTTCACAGAGGGATCCAGAAGCAGTGTTTTTACGGGTCTGTCTCACTGGGATTTTGCACTGCTGCAGCTCAGGTTCAGCCCAGCCCCTGGGATTGTCTGTGTCTGATGGAGACCAGCAGGATTTGCTGCTTCCTGTGAAAGCAGTTCCATTCCTCTGCAAGCCACTGTTCCCTTAGCCACAGTTGTCCCTCGCTGCAAGGACCTGCCTATGGGAACACTAGGGGAAACCCCAGAGCAGGGAGCCCCAGCTTGGGCGCAGGGTAGAGGGGACATGGGGACTCCAGGACGGCTGGTCTGGTCCTTTTGGGGACAGTTGGAAAGGGGTTTGGAAGTGGAAGGGGCTTAGCGATGGACTTCAGAGTCATCTTCCTCTCCCCTTTCCCCACTTTGTTCCAGAAATAAATTAAAAGATCTCCGTCCAGGAAATTAAAAATGATTTAAGAAGGCTGAGCACAGGACTTGATGCACTGGGGTTTTGGGGCAGGGAAGGGAGAAGGGTGCTGGGGTGACCCACTGGAGCTTCTCCAGGAGGTAGTGGCACCTGAGTACTCCACCAGAGTACTCCACGTGGCACCCAGATGTTGTGCCCTCCCCTGGCCTCAGGGCCTGTCCTAACTGGGGCAGCCTCTGTGACCTTGCACCAGCAGAGTCCTGGCGCTGTCACAGGGACGTGCCAGAGATGGGAGCATGGCACAGGCCATGGTGGAAATCATCCTTCAATCCCAGGACCCAGCTCCCCATTCCCTGCGCTCATCCTGCTCAGGGAAGCCGCTGTCTGCTTCTCATCTTACATGTATCCCACTAGCCGCTGCAATGTGCCACAGGCTTCAAACTAAATTGGTCGCAAAAGGAGCCCTGGCACTTGGCCCCGTGCCAGCATGACACCAGCTCTGTGTCATGGCCACCCTGACCCCTCTGCTGGGAAGGAGTTCAAAGCTGCTCGGTGCAAGATGGGCTGGGGATGCACGGCCTTGCTGGGAGCCGGGGCTGCAGGGGCAGGTAAGTGCTGGTGCTGCTGCTCCTCAGGTTCTTCCTGCAAACCATTGGCTCTCTGCACAGAACCACCCTGAGCATCCCACAATGTCCCTGAGAGCATTTTCCAAACACTTCTGGAGCTCTGACAGCCTTGGGGCTGTGACCATTCCCTGGAAAGCCTGTTCAGTGCTCCACCACCTTCTGGGGATAGAACTCTTTCCTGACAGCCAACCTAAACCTCCTAATGATGCTTGGATGGGCTCATGCTGGCATCTTCAAGCCTTGGGCACTCCAGCACCAGCCCAGGTCACAGCTCACCCAGGAGCCACCACCCCACTCGTGGGCTCATCTTGGTGTCCCAGTGCTGAGATGGGCAGCTTGTCCTGAAAGAGTTAAGGGTGAAACATTGCAAATACAGAAAAAAAAAAAAGAAAAAATACAAATACAAAAGTGCCCTGAACCACATGCGACCTAACCTCCCCAGCGGCTCATCTGAGTTTAATAATGGAGGAGGGAAATCTCCCAAAAAGCTCTCAGAGAAATTAAAGTAAACAGTGTGCTGACCTCCAGCCCGCACTGCCCTGACGCTGACTTGCTGGCCACAGCGCTCTGCATTCCCTGGCATTCCCTGTAATTGTAAACACATTTGGGTAAATACAAGGAAAAGGGAGTGAGGGGATCCTGGGGAAGCCACTCTCCCCACAGCTAGCTGAAATTGGGGCTGAGCATTGGGTCAAAGCCACGGGTGACACCTCTGAGCAATGTGGGCATGGATGGCCCTGGCTGTGAGTGGCTTCACAGGGACTGAGGGCCATGAGGATTGAGGTCCAATGTTGCCAGCGAGAACAGGAGCACTGGGACCACCACGCTGCCCTGTGACTGCAGAGTTGGGGCTGGATAACCTCGTGTTGGGAGCAGTGGCAGGTCCTGCAGATGGAGAGAGGAAGAGGAGGAGGACGCTATTAACAGGTTTGTCCTCTTGGCCTCACAGAATTTAAAAACAACACTTTTATTTTCATAGATCCTGGTCATTTTTTTAGGTTGAGGAAAAGAAAAGCAACCCCAGGCTGTACAAGTGCTGGCATTCCTCTCTGGAGAAGGGCCGGAAAAGCCGCTGGTCTGGAGGGAGGAAACATCACTGCCAGCCCAGCCCCATCCCTGGCCTTGCTCCATCTTCATCCCCAGCCCCAGCCCTCTCACATGCAGCATCCCATGGACTCCATTTTTCACAGGATTTTCTGGGGAAAACACCACTTGAAGGCTGGGGAAGGGGCAGAGGGGGATGGATCTAGGTGACCCCCTCCCCTTATCTGCAGCCCCAGCCCCAGTCCTGCTGGCTGATGTCTACCTGTAACCCGAATTCCTTTTCAATCAGAATTAAAAGCAGTGGCAGATGCACTGTATTTGGTGAAAAATGCCAGGAATCTGCAGCCAGATTTGATTTCAGAGGAGCTGTGAATCCCACGGAAGCCAGACGGTTTGCAGCAGCCTGGAGGTCAGAGCCTGCTCGCTGCAACAGCTCCCAGCCCCGAGAATCAGCCTTTGGGTAGCACCGGGAGGAGGTGGAGGAAAGGGCTGAGGGGAGGCCGGAGGAGGTGCGACCCTCCCGCCGCAGGGCTGAGCCCCAGTGATGGGGACTTTGGGACACGCATCTCTGTCACGCAGCGCGGGCACAGACCCCCTTGGCAAAGAACTCATTCTGAGGAGGAAGCCTCCTTACTCTTTGCTTTCCTAAAACCCCTCCAAAAATGGATTTCTCTTGGCCAAGGGAGCAGGGCTTTGCCAGGGCTGGCCCCCGCTGACGTTTCCTCTGCGGTTTATCCGCTGCTGAGCCACAAAAGGGGAATATTGCTGCCGACTCCGCCCCTTCCATCGGACCAGGACCCAAAAATCACCATTTCCTCTTGGCCTGTGAATCACTAATAAACTCCAGACAGAAAGGTCTGATTAGGAAATGGTTTGGGAAATGGCAAGGACGGGGGAGGGACGGGCGCTCGCCACAGCCGGTGCTTCTGGCTTTGCCCCTCGGCGTCACCTCCCAGAGCTGTGGGCAGGTCCCTGCCTTGGGCTCCTCAAGTCTGCTCCAGCCACGGCCCCAGACCCGTCTGGCTGCAGGCAGAGCTCTCCAGTGGATGAATCTATTTCTCTGCAAGGATTCGGGGATGAAAATCTCAGTATAGATTGAAGTATACATTTTGTATTTGATCACTGTCCTTTGGCTGTTCCGAGCCCGGCACGCAGGGAAACATTCCCGCAGGATCCTCACTAGAGTGTCCCTGGAAGGGCTGGTGCCATTAATTGGGAAGGGGATGTGTGACATGTGCTGCAGCCCCCACGGGTCCGTGGTGGCCACACAGCTCTCAGCAACCCCAAAGTGCTGCACACTTGCTCTGACACAGAAAGGCTCCACATTTGGACCTCATAACGCAGGAAAAAACATCAGGATTTTGAAATTTCAGCCTTGGACCCAAATCTGATACATTCCAGAAATGCTTTAATTTATCCCTTCGTCACAACATTCAATAAAAGATTTCATTTCAGTGCGCTGCTTTGATTAATAACTGTAACAGATTCTAACCTGAAGGAATCCTCTGATATTGTGTCCATGGAAATTAAATGTTTGATTGCACATAGTCAGGATTTTCTGATGTGGAAACAGCACCACTAGAGAACTTTGAACAAGCTCTGATCAAGAAACACTTCGAGTGTTTTCTTTACTTATAACAAGTCTAAACATCTGTTAAAAATTCAATCAATCAGAGCACAATTGGCTAAAAAAATTTAAAATTTTGCGGTGTAAAATGAAATGACTGTCCAGGTTGAACCCATGTGGGATGGCTGGATGTGGACTCAGCACTGGTGCCCACCTGGCCAGCACAGGCTGAGGAGCAGGATCCCCATGCCGGGGGTTCCACAGCCCATCCCCTCCTGCCATGGCATCATCCAGCTGGCACAGTGCTTGTCCCTGTGAGCTCCACACCACCAGCACCTGCCACAGCATCCTGGGGATGGTGGTGATGGTCGCTGAGGCAGGAGGAGCAGCTTGGCATCCCTGCAACACTAAAATTGAGCAGAAAGCGCTTTTTGAGCTGACAAGGATGTTTTCCATATGCTTTAAATCCTCTGTGCTTTAGTAAAAATGGAAATACTGGTATTTCCAATGTCTGAGTACATTTTCCTTTCTCTTTCTTCCACTTCCATGGCATGGCAAGGGGTTCATATATCCTTAAGCCATGCGGATGAGAAGAAAGAGGGAAAATCAAAATCCCACAAGAATTTGGGAACAGGAGCGCTTTTCCACAGGGATCACGGTTGGCAACCACTGCTATCAGCACTGATCCCAGCCACGCTGTGCCACAGGTGCCCCTGTGCCAGCTGGGGAGTGGTGGCACATTTTTGAGGTCAGAAAGCAGAGTTTTCAGCAATTAGAATGGCATGCCAAGTTAAACCCCTGCTTCCTGGTGGATCCGTTCCCAGCGGCCATCGTCCCAGCGAGACAGACCCCAGCGAGGGGCTCTGCTGGCAGGAACAGCCCAGCAAATTCTCTCTGCATGGGTGAAATTCCCTCTGCTACCAAGGTTATTATCTCCCAACAGGAACCAACAATATCCTTTCATTTAGGCACTAATTCAAACAATGTGCGCCAGCCGGGGGAGGAAGGGTGCTCGCTGCACCGGAGCCTTTGAAAAATCCAGGCAAGACAGAAACCAAAGGGAAATCAAAACCCTGGGATGATGCAAATGGCTCAGCAAGGCAGGGCCGGGACCAGAGCCGGTGCTGGCTCCAGCCATGGTGCTGGAAATACAGTGCTGCTAGTGCAGGGCATGGCACAGGGGCATGCAGGGCACCAGGCACCTTTCTCCCAGCTCCTATCCAGGGAATGTCATATTTTAGGCTGTGCTGGAGCCAGGAACCTCATCCATGGGGATTCTGCCCACTGGCAAAGTCACTTTTTTCTCTTAATCAGTGTGTTCAGCGTCACAATTCCAATTCCCATTGGGCAAGAGGGTGCAAGAATTAGAAAGAATTCTAAACTTTTTGTATCACAAAGCCGCACTCGAGGCACCAGGAAGAGCTGAGGTGTGTTAACTGAGAACTGTGGAAACATCCTAATTTCTTTCTCAGGAGCAAACAAGACAAACACAGCAGGGGAAGGGAGCCCCCACCAACTGGAGCTGTTCCACCACCACTCCAGCATCCAGGGGCTGGTGGCCGTATCCCATGGGCTGTGCCCACCTTACTCCCTGTGGTATGTGATGGGACCAGTGTAGTTTAGAATTGCTCCTCAACAGGGATCTCTGCTGGCATGTGTCTGGCAGAAGCATCCCCATCCTCATTCTCATCCTCATCCCCACTCCCATCCTATTCCATCCCATTCTTATCTCCATCTCCAACCTCATTCCTGATCTCATCCCCACTTCCATCCCAATCTGAGTGCCTGCTGAGATGCAGCCTCCCATTCCCACTGGCTGTCCCAGTGTTAATCCCTCCTGGGCACACCTCACAGGGGTTTCCAGGGGAATATGGAGGGATTCTCCCATATTTACACTTCGAGTGCTGCTGTTATGAATATTTACTCCTGTGTGGGGAGAGCAGGCACATTCCCCGACAGGGATATCAGTTAGAACATGATCTAATTGATTACATGGAACTTGCTGCTGGTAGAAAGGGAAGCCCTTGCCTTGCTCTCAGTGAATTAATTTTGCTTTTGCCATTCTTGGCTGTGCTCAATTAATCTTGTTAAAGTGATAAAATTTTAGCTCACACTTCTCTTACAGGGTACAAGGGAGGCTTCTGGAGCCAGGAGGTTGGTTAATCACAGAATAGAATCATGGAATATCCTGAGTTGGAAAAGATCCATAAGGATCATTGAGTCCAACCTCTGGTCCTGCACAGGACACCCCAACAATCCCACCCTGTGCCCGAGAGCATTGTCCATATGCTCCTGGAGCTCTGGCAGCCCTGGAGCTCTGACCATTCCCTGGGGAGCCTGGGCAGTGCCCAAACACCCTCTATGGGAAGAACCTTCTCCTGATATCCAACCTAACTCTTCCAGTGATGATGGGATGAGCTCAACATGGTGCTTTCATGGCCACAAGTACTGTGCCACCAGCCCACCCAGGACACAGGTCACACAGGAGCCACCATCCCACCAGAACAAGAGGTTCATCCCAGGCCTCCAGGCGGGACTGCAGGGTGCTGTCCCGGCGGGAGGGACCGAGGCCACCGGGATGCAGGATGCTGCTTCGGGAGCCTGGGCTGTCCCCGGCTCCTCGCCGAGACAAAGAGCGGCGGCTCCTGCGGCCCCCGGCAGCTGGCGAGAGGGGACGTAATCCCACAAAAGTCCTGCTCCGGGGGGCTCAGCGGGAGAGGTGAGGGACACGCCGCCGAGCCCCTGCCGCCGCTGCCCCACTATTCACTGCCTAAACAGTTCTTTGGTGATTACAATGTAAATATAGCTTTTCATGGAGTAAAGGCCTTTTATGGGATCCACACACACTTAACCACTTAACCCCGGTGACAAAAAGAGCAGTGAATGAACTGTTTAGAGGCTGCTCGTGCAGAAAAGCGGGGCCTGAATAGGATTTGGGGATCTCTGTGTATCAATTGCTATGCTCTGGGGGCCCTCAATGGGGCTTCAGCGTTCAAGCATGTGCCAAAGGGCTCCGTGGGTACGGATGGGGTGTCAAAAAAAAAAAAAAAAAAAAGAAGAGAAGAAAAAAAGCAGCTGCTTCTCTGCTTCTCTTTAATCAAACAATGATTTATTCATAGCAACTTGGGCAGGGGGACACGAGGACGTGCCAAATTGATGCTCATCCTGCTCCACACTCCGTAGAGGCTGAGGGGATGAGCCTGCATGGGGAGCAGGAGGCATGGAAAGTCCCGGAGCAATCCCTAAAGACACCCGGAACAGTCCACAGGGACCCCAGAGCAGCCCAGGTGGCAGAACCAGGTCCTGCTGCAGCCCCAGCCAGGTGATAAAGGTGTCCCTGTGGCTCCACTTCTTCACCCCAGGCACTTTTGGGAAGTATATGAGCTGGGGGCTTGGGAGCACCTCTCTGCTTTTCCTCTGCCACAAGGGCACCTTTGCAGTTGGTGTCATCCCCACCCCAGATGCAGCAGTGGGGCACGCAGGGGCTGCCATGAGGCTCAGCCTGAGATTCCCCATGCCAAGGATTGAGCATTTTGGGCTGGGAGCAGGGAACCGTGTCCAGGGCAAAAGTTAGGGGTGCAGGCACCCCTGAACAGCCACTTGGCACCTGTGGCAGGGAAGTGGCATCTGAGAGACACTGGTAGGTCCTGTCCCCATCTTGTCAGGCCACAAATGGAATCATACCAAAATCCTGACAGGCTGATGAGGCACAGACCAAGTCTGGCCATGGCCCTATTTTTAGGCCTGTGCAGATGGAGGGATGAAAGCAGAGGGGGAGGCAGGGCAGGAATGGGAATGAAAGACAAACAAACACCAAGCAGATGTTGAGAGCAGGGTTCTTCCCCTTGCAGGATGTGTGTGTGGCTCCTGGCAACGCTGGCTCAGCCAGTGCCAACCCCAGAGCTGGGGGACCTTGGGGGACCAGGGCAGAGCAGAGAGCAATGTCCCCTCCTGGATATCCCCCATCGCTGAGGATCAAGCTGGCCCCCCAGGGCAGTGAGACCATCAGCCCCATGCCCTCAATAGTGGCCCTGGCAAAATTTGTGTGAGGATTTTGCTGTAAGGTGCTGCACTTTGAATTAAAAACACCCCATGGCCATTGTGGCACAGCACTTGGGATGGAGATGTGGCTTTAGGGAGTGGATCCAATGCCTGGCTCACCTGCTAGCCCACCAGGTCCAGCCTCACCAGACTGGGGTCATCACCAGCACCACAATAGGATTTGGTTTGGCATCTCCAGTTTCCATTCCAGCTGGAGACTCCAGCAATGTCACTCACAGCCTTTTACCAGGAGCCATGGGCAAGGCCCAGCCACTGGAATAAATCCCAACCCTAAAGACTTGAGAGGTACCAAACCCAGCTTCTCCAGCCCTGCCTTTGCCTCTGCAGATGTTCAGGGGCCTTTGCCAACCACACTGATGCCATCTAATCTCTTCCTTTTCTTTTCCCTTTGCAGTGTAGGGGATGGAACGGAGTGACCACTGTGGGTCGGGCTGGGGGCTGGCTGCAGTTACACCTTGGGAGATGTTATCACACTTTGGGGTTCATGTCATCCCAGCTCCAAAGATTACACACCCTCAGCAAATCTGTAGGTGGAGAAAAGGACACCAAGACCAGCCCAATGCTGCCTGTGAGCTCATCCCGGATACCTCACTTGGAGAATTGCACCACGACCATCACCCTCAAATCATGCAAAATGGGGACCACATGGAGGGTTTAATTGCCTGTTGATTTAATTATCTTCTTACAGCAGTGGCTGGATGGGTTGGTGCTGCTTTTGGTTGGAGGGTGTGTGCTGGCACTGGCAGAGCTGGGATATGCATCTGCATCCCACCACAACATCCCACAGGGAATGCTGGCTGTGCTCAGCACAGCTCTGCCACAAAGCTCAGATGGGATGGGATGAAGGTATCGTGGGTGGCAAAAAACTCTCTGTGGGTCCTTGACTGGGAGGTTGCTGAGAGGCTCATTGAGGCACCTTGAGGCACCCCAACACTTCCAGCCAGGGGGCTCAGGGTGTCTCAGTGAACCACAGCAATGTCCCTTTCCAACACAGTGCCAGCCTGGAGCTGGGACTGGGAAAAAGCCAGCCCAAGTGGCAGCTCCTGAGTTTCACATTCCCAGGCACAATTAGGCACCTTTGTCCCATCCACGCTCACTAAGGAGGAGGAGGAAGGAAGGAGAAGCTGTTCTTTCTCTAACTTGGTGGTTATTTGAGAAAGGTTGAGGGTTTCCTTCAGGCTTCATGTAAAATAGGAATGTGGAAATGCCACCTCTGGATCCTGAGCCACCAGAAAGGTGGCATGAGAGCCTGGGTGGTTAATTATTCTTCCTGCACAGAAACGAGTGTCTGTGAAGTGGCAGCTAGAAACTGGGCAGTGCAGGAAGATGCTTCAGGGCTGGCCTGTGTCCCCCTGCAGCTGGGACCTCAGGCACAGCAGTCACAGCCAGCCATGCCAGGATGGAGTGGGACCTCTGGGCTCTGCAGCATCCCCATGGCAAAGGTGAGGGCTGGATACCACAGGTGGTTTTTAGGGTGTAAGGGCACACGTGACCATGCCCCTGGGATACTGATCCCCCATGGGCATAAACACCATCAAATATTGAAAATCAAAGGGCCGCTGCGAGGGAAGCAGCACAGAGTGTGTTGCATGAAAGCAGCCCTGAGGAGCAAAGAAGAAAATTAGCTAAAAAATAAAATTAATCTCTTGCAAAGCTGTAAGATTTGCTGATCCCCCTCCCCCCACCCACCCTGAAATCTTTTATGTTGTTTTCTTTAATTACAGCTGGTTTAGGTCTCTGCTGCCCGGAGAAGCAGAGCTGGAATCAGCCCTAAATTTGGCTTCTGGATGATACAAGAGAAAACAACAACCCCCAAGGACTGAACATCTGTCTGCACGGAGCACGCGCAGCACTGGAATTAATATTAATGACTAATACATAATACAGAGTGAAACTTCTGCTTCACAGGTCACTCACTAAACCCTGCAGGTCTCACAGAGCTGTTTTCTGTGCCACAAGATTGTCTGGACTCTGCACAGACAGGAGCCATAGGCCCTGGCTGCCAGGGTCCTGCCCTGGGGCACAGGAGGGAAGGTCAGTGACAGGGGGCTGCTACGGGCTCAGCTCTTGGGAATACAGCAGCAATCAGGGTGTCCAGCCCATTAGCAACAGAGGGCTCTTGCTTTTATTATATTTCTTTTTTATTTTGTATTTCTTGCATTATCTATTCCCTTTCAGCCATCCTTGCTGCTCTCCATCTCCTGTTTTTCCTTTTCCAACAAGAAAACCCAAAGGACAAAAAAAACACAGGCACCAAAAACTGTTACCTCCTCTGCTCCTAAACCCAACCGAAACATTTCTTTAGGCCCAAACCCCAACCCCATCCATCCCTGGGGAAGGGATGCACCAGTCAATGACTGGAGTGAAAGCTAGGGAGGGTAAATAATTGTGACATGACTGCTCTGGAAGACACCCCCGTGAATGCCTGGGGGTCTTTTTGTCCTTTAACCCTGATAATGGATCTGGGACAACTGATTAGAGGCCCAGGACAGATGAGGTGTAGAACTCACATGGTGAGTGCTTACCAAACCTGCTCCATGGTGCTTTTCATGTGTCCACTCCAACATAATTTTTCACACGTTAGAAATACAGATGATTTTAGCCTGGGTCCATCTGGTTTCTCAAATAACCTGTCTATTTGATAAATAACATAAATTAAATTAGACAAGACAAACAAATAGGTTTTTTTTCTTTCCCCTTTTCAGTCTCTTGGCAAAAAAGGGAAAGAAAACATAATTCAGTGAGTGCCTTGAGCCCTGAGGAGCTGTGCAGCGGCAGGAGCTGGGATTATAAACGTGTCTGCAATGTCAACTTTTACCACGCACCTAGGGCTGCTCCTCCCTCTGCTTTTAAGTCCTTTTTAAAAAATTCTCCATTATCATTTGGGTTCCCAAAAGCTGATTCTCTCTGCAAACTCAGCAGATAATGTTGTGTATTAACAGCACTGCTCTTATCGAGGCTCCCGTGGTACAGTCAAGGATCAGGAACTCAAGGCCCATAGGCTTTTTATTCCTTTTTTTTTTTCTGTTTTGGAAAGGGAAACTGAGGCACAGACAGGTGGTATTATTAGAGCAACCCAACTCAGATGAAAAATCTCAGGCTGCATACTCCACTTCTTTCACCAAAGTCAAACCCAAACATCACTGATTAGAACTCTCAGCTGTAGCTCCCTGGAGTTATCCCAGGGCAGCTAAGAGAGAAAAAAAGGAATAGAAGTGGAAGAAGTGGAATCAGCTCTTCCTTCAGCCCAGAACAGCCCTGCAGACTCCATTTCACAGAATCACTGAGGTTGGAAAAGATCTCCAGGATCACCAAGTTCAACCTTTAAGCCACTTCTGCTCAGGCTGAGCTGCAGCAGTGCCTGGATGCAGGACCCTCATCCCTACCCCTCACGACCCTGAGCCTCTCCCTCATTCCCAGCCCATTCTTGGCAATTCCAGCAGCAACAGGGAGGATTTTTCTCCCCATTAGCACAGTGGCCTCATGTCTGTGCCAGGAGGGGGGAGCTGAATCAATACCTGAAAATGAGAAGGCAACACTGAGTTAATGTGCCAGACAGGAGCAGGGGGCAGCCCTGGAAAAGCTGGAGCCAGGAGATGGATGGGAGCAGGGCAGGGCAAGGGTGGGAGCACAGGTGAGGGTCAGGCCCAAGCCCCCAACTTGGGATGGTCTGGCACAATGAGAGCAGCAGCATCTCAGCACATGGCTCAACTCTCCCATTGATATTCCAGCTCCCACAGAATCTGTCCCTGGCCTCTTCCCACTGCTTCCACTCCCTAGCATGGAATATGCTCCCAGGCAAGAATTTTTAGGGTGCAATGCAGAGCTTCCAGCAGCAACTCACAAACCCTGAACTACTGTGAAGTTGTTGTGGGGTAAATGCAGCCAGAAACCTTCCCATTCCATGTATTCCAATTTATAAGCTTTTCAGGCTCAGTGGTATTTTTCTACCCTTGGCTCTGGAACAAGGAAAATGTATTTTAAAGGGAAAATTCTACAGGGAAAGCAAAATAAAAGCCATAATTATGGCTATTAGCATGCGCTGAGGAGAAGCCAGGAAACCACCAGGATTCAGCCAACAGTCTAAAGGTGCTCTTCAAGCTACCACTTTCTAATGCAAAAATATAGCAATGCTAGGTCTCTATAAATTTAATCCCTTGCACTGCCTGAGCATGGAAAACTGCAAGAATTTCCCCTGGAATCAAGACACAGTTTAAGCTTTCATGATTTTGCCTTGCCCCAGTGCCAAAGCAAGCACATTCTCTTGCTGCCCTCTAGTGGCAGAGTGGGAGCAAATTTCAGGGAAAATGCCCAGGTTTGGCGCTTTAGTGTTTTACCCAACAAACCTGTGCTGAGTTAGTAGAACTTTCATATCAGTGAAACACTGATAAAGAATGAAGTGGGTGTTCAGAAATCTTTAAGTTACATGGTCCTTCAAGAAAAGTCTGATCATGAAGGAAGAAGGTCATGCCTCTTCCCTAAACCTCCCATCCCAAATCCAGGTACACTAATCATTAGAATTGCTGCAGTGAACTGAAATAGACACTTCTTAAGACAAGGATAAAGGAAATCTTGTCTAGGAACTAAAAAATCCAGAACTATTGAAGCAAGAAAATAACATATTCTTCAGGCCAAGAATTTTATGCAAACCCAAGTGGAAGACTTGAGGAGTTGAAAATCCACACTCCAATAAACACAAAGGGTTGTTGTTGTTGTATTCCAATATTATTGCAGCTGTTCCTAGTGAAGGGCTGAGTTGTGGCTACAAAAAAAAAGGCAGCAATTAAAAAACAGACATAAACAAAAAACATTGGGGGAAAAAAACCCAAGACATATATACAACTGAGTGAAATCCTATAAATGAATTCTAACTGACAAACCACCACACTCCAAAATTAAAACCATGTTTTATTGTAAAGTTGCACTTCAATCAGTACCATAATTCTTTATAACATACTGTACAATAAAATATTTTACACACAGCACACAGGGTGTGTGCTCAAGATGTTACAAAATTTACAGCTCAGACACTTCTCTGACAGCATCAGCACCTCAAATATATGGCATCCAGTCCCAGAGGTGTTTAGTCTTAGAGTAGGACCCTGTGCTACCATTATCTGCTCTCCAACACATTCAGCATGTGATCAGAAATATTAGGCATGCTGGACACTCTGGCTCAAGTTTCTTTTACACTTTAGAATAGCTGTGAATGACAGTTCCTTATAAATTCCCTCATTCTAGAGCAGCCTTTTCCTTACTGGCTGCTCAGCAATGGATGGTTTCTCTTAGATGAGTGTAGTTTCCAGGAAAACAACAGAATGGATGGTTAAAGATAGCCTTAAGTTGGGCAAATCAAAGCAACCCCAGGAACTTCCCCCACCAATGCAAATAAAACCCCCTAAACCCCCTTTTCCTCGCCCACACATTACTCACATCCTTCTCTCCACACACACATCCAGCTGCAAATTTAAGGATATCAACAGTACTAAAAGCTTGGAAAGAAACCCTTCTCATATTGCCTCAGAAGAGGCTGGGACCTTTCCCACAAAGTAAACATTTCAAGGATAAATTAGAGCGTTTAAAAGGCAGAACTTAATAAATGCTCAACATTAAAGAAAATAAGACACTCAAGGGAGCCACAGCTAAAACTTTGTGCTGCAAGTGTAAACGAGTGTCTCCTGCCATGGCAAACACTGCTTCATTCTCTCCCAGAGCTGTAGAAATTCCTCCCTTATTGTGCTTTCAGCTACCTGAGGTATCTCCTTGTCACACTAATGGCATTTCCAGGTGGAAGTGATACCTCTGCAGCAGCTGTGAAGACAGCCCACAGCAGTAGAAGTTTCTTTAATGTTTGGGAAAGACCAAAACAGCATTTCATTCCATACCAGGAATGGATTTTGTGCTCCCATTTGCCACAGAGGACTGAGAAAACACAAAACCACAGCCTGGAAATTACTGGAACTTGAATGAGGTGGCACCCATTTGTTGCCCTGCCTGGTGATTTCTGGCAGATTGGCAGAATAAACTGCAGCTGGCAAAGAGGAGACACAAACTGCAGTTGGCCCCAAACAGGAATATTCAGCTCTCCAAGTACTGGAAAATGCTTCGGCTTTGACTGGTTTCCTCTGAGCTTTCTATCCTGGGCCGCTTTGCTGCTGATGTTATTGTTGCAGAAGGGCCTCTCTTCTTCACCTAAGGGCAGTCAAATACATTAGAATACACAACATGTCCAAAAAAAAAAGTTTAAATTCTGAATTATGAGAGAAATATTTGGCACAAGAGCACATAGGGATATTTAAGACACCAGTGCTCTTAACTGCTTGGCAGATTTCAGTGCCTGTATATTCAAATAATCTTCACAACTGGCAGCACCTGCTACCCAAATCTTTACCTGAGGTTTTGATTTCTCCTTTGCCTCTTCATTCTTCTCTGGTGAAAGTGTATGAAAGACAAAATTCCTGGAATTTCGAGGGGCATTTGGATTAAGATCTGACATTGCTGCGAGCTTCTGAAGGACAGCTTTAGGTCTGTTCAAGAGTGACCCATTTTTTACCTGAAAAGCAAAGAGAAGCTGCATTAAACCACTCTCAGGATACAAGGCAGGTTGCTTAGTAAGTTACTCTTTAGAGAAAATCTACTCTGTACTCACATGTTACAACACCACAAACCAGGAGTGCCCAGAATTCAGGGGCAGCTGACTTGGCTGTGTTGGGAAATGCCACTTTTCAGGTCTGGTACCCACCTGGATGTCACTGGCAGGTCTGAAGGCTTCAAACGGGTTCCTGGGTAACAGAGTTGTGTCTTGTGCCACCACTGCTGGGCTGGCTGGCAGAGACATGGGGGAAAGATCAGTTTGTGAACATTCTTCTTTTTTTGTAACTCTAATAAAAATCAAGCTCACCTTTCTTCTGCAGGGACTTAGCAGTCACTTTTTTTGCCAGCTTCATGAATTCGCTGTTTCCACCAATTTCTTCCTCCTCCTCCTCCTGCTCTTTACTTTTTTCCTTCTGTAGTGAAGACAATTGAAAAATTGTGTATTAAAAATGGACATTTCATTCAGTATTTTAAGTAATTATTTTCCTGATGTAAATTAATTTTTAGTTACTTTCTATGTAAGAGGTTACTGCAATTTTTAGACACTTCATCATCCTTGTTCTGTTAATGAACAGCATCACGTTCAGCTGAGAAATCTGACTTAATACTAAAGCTTAACTTGAGGAATAAAAAATTTCACATCCAGCAATAATACAGAGAAAGCCTTTTCTAGCAGCTCATCAGTACCTGCTCACGAAGCCACTGCTCTCGCTCAAATCGCTCCTTTCTCCACTTCACTTCTGTCTCATCAAACTCATTCTCCTCCTCATTATCTGAATCTCCCTGGAACAAGTCCATCTGTGAAGCAAAATCTAGGCAACAAAATAAGATAGTCAGCTATCAATTTTGAAAATGGAGGCTACTAAAAAACAACAAAAAAGACCCCAAACCAATCAAACAAACCACAAGGCAAAAAAACCCCAACCAAACAAAAAACCCAGCATCATCCTCCCCCGATTTACTCCTGAAATACTTTATTGAGGACCACTAAGTGCTAGTTCACACACACACACAAGCTCTGTTTTCAATCCTTCTCCCCCTCTATTAACTCTAGATCATAGGTCACCTATGTTTTTCCATCTGAACCTCCTGGTCCTGCCCGGGCCATCACTGTGCAGGTCCCCATCCAGCAGATACCTCTCCTGGTACAGGCGGAGCTGGCGCTTGTCATCATCCAGCATCGCCTTCCTGCCAGCACAGGAGACAGGGACAGGTTAGTCCAGGTTCTGTCCCAAAGCCAGGGCCTCACTCAACCAAAGATCTACTGATAATGGCACTAACATGTGGAATTTCTGTATTTGGTTCTCTAATTCCGCTTCATTTGGGAGCTCCTCATCGATAATCTCTTCTTCATATTCATTCAGGTCTTCGCCATCATACTCATCCTCACTTCCCACATCGCTCCCTGACAGCTCTGCCTCCTCTTCCATGAAATCTTGCAGTTTCCTATGAAACAAAAGGTGAAAGAGTTCAGTTTGGGAACATAACAGCCATCACACAAATCTTCTGAAGGCAAGATTTATCTTTTGACATAAAATGAACACATTTCCCAAGGACATATTGTAATTTCTCATGTAATTTTTGGAAAGACCAAGCCTTGAGTTCTTGCACATTTACACACATGTACCACCCCAAATCATTGTTATCCACCAGATTCCAAAGATGACAGCAATAACTGTCAACTCTGTGTTTTACTTGCTAGAACAAATAAGATCTTCAGACATGAGGAATGACAATACTCTTGCATCCTTTTTTTGGTCAAAAAAAAGTTGCACTGCTTTTATTGTGGCTTTTTGATTTCCATCTATAATGAAAATTATAACGGAAATTATCTATAACCCACAAGCAACACAGTTAAATTCACGCAACATGATAGCACCAAAGTAAAAAAACAGACCATGTAAACACCTGCTGGAGAGAGAATAATTCCAAACTAAATTTCTGGTGCTATTAATAGTCTATTCTCTCTAGTAATTAAGATTTTAAAAAATAATTACAGTTTTTTCTTCGAGCTTGGTCTATGTCTTAGCAGTTCTTCTTCATCACTCATTTCTGCTTCTTCAGCAGCACTATCTTCACCTTTTTCATTCTGTCAAAGAGAAAGTTTTCAGAAATAAGGAATTTCTGAGAGTGGATTTCCCTGTAATGAAAGATTTGTCTGTTCTTCAATTAAAAAGACACTAAAACATCAGGCATATTTCAGAGGATTTGCATTTTTCTGTATCATTATATTAAAGAGATCTTTTAAATGATCCAAAATTTGCTCTGAAAAATGTTTCAGTAGCTTATTATGGAAGTTGTGGTACTTTGCATTGATGAATACATTAAAAACCTAGGAAGATAAATGGAATTATCCATTTTATCCAGCAGCTGCCTGGCTCTCATCAGTTCATACCTCTTCACTTGCAAAGGCCTCATCATCTGTTAAAAGCTGAAAACCACCAAGTTCTTCTTGTTCCTCCTCTTCTTCCTCTTCCCTAGGGAAAACATAAATGAGAGAAAGGCATTTTCATTTTACCTCCAGGAAATTAAGGCAAAATTTCAACACCCACCTCAGCTGCTATCAGGCAATTTCCTGTGAGTGCTCAGAGCTACAATCTGCCAGCAGCATTTAGCTATTAATGCTCCAAATCCCCATTAGAGTTGATGTTTTAAGACTTCGGGTCTTCATTTGCAGAAACCATGGGATAAGCACTAATTTCCAATTTTTTCCCCCCTCTCAAATTCCCCTTGAATCCCCTTAACATTCCCAGTTATTAAGCCTCACTATCCTTTTGTCAGGCAGCCATACACTTTCCACTTTAATCTATAAAAAAACTCCAAGTATCCAACTTTACATTTGGTTACAGCAGTTTGGCAACAGCCCACAAGAGACTCCAAAAATCCCACTTTTAAACATCTTTTCTCAGTTTAATGAAAGTTCTTCACTGTTTCTTTCCTATCAGTGAAATACAAAGAAATTCCCTTCACAATTGCTGTGAGAAACAGCTTATGCTGCCAATTAGAGTGTAATTGCTGAGCAATTTGCAATATTCCTCCCATTCACCTCCAAAACAAAGCACACTTTCACTGACAGCAAATTAATGTTAAACAAGAAAACACTTCTAAGAATGAAACAAGACAGTTACCAGAATTAACTTCTATAAATTTTAGGAGAGCAGTGCTAACCTGTCTGTGGGAAAGGAGCCTGAACAGAGCTCCAGAGCCTCTGCCATTGGATCTTCTATGTCACTGTCTTTTTCTGCCTTGGAAGACACTGAAGAAGCCCATGGTGGAGAACCTGCTACAGAAAACAGTAAGATGGCAACTTATTTCTGCTCTTAAAGAGTCAGAGAACACACTAGAAATAAAACAACATATGCTGCCAATAAGACGAAATTCCGCATGTGGCACCAGTGCCCAGACCTGAAGTTACCTCAGAGAAAAATTTGTAAATCAAGTAACCAGCAAAGCTGAACAAAGAATTCAGGACATACTCTGAGACATGAATTTTCCTGAACAAAGATTGAGTAGTTCCTCCATGTTCTGCTTTTTGGTGTTGCTGGCGTTTGGCACATGCTCAGCTTGCCTGCTGAACTGTCCAGAACACAGGTCCAGTAACTCATCCATGTTGGCATCCATGGCATTCTCATCCATGCTAGCGAGTGGCAGCTGAGGCTTTGAGGACTGGTATTTATTCCTGTGCTGCCCAACATTCAAGAACCTGAAAGAAAGGCTGTAATTAGAAAAATCTTGCTGTGGTCTGCATATCCTATGCACAAAACACCATCCTTTACACCCATCACTCACCCATCTGCATCAAGCAGCTGGCTTTGAGTGTCATCTTCCACAGAAAATTGAAATCTTGACTCCCCAGCCCCTGGAAATAAACTCTTGGGCTCAGGAGAGGCATTATACAGGTCCTGGGAATCTTCTATGGGAAGAGAAGGCTCAGAGGTCTTTCCTGAGCTCTAGTCAAGGGAATACAAAAATATATGTTATTTAGAAACCCTAAATTTAAATGCGAAGGGCATTGGAACAAACTTCCCAGAGAACCTGTTGCTACCCCATCCCTGAAAGTGTTCCTGGCAAGGCTGGCCAGGGCTTGGAGCACTCTGGGACAGTGGAAGGTGTCCCTGCCCATATCAGGGGATGGGGTGAGAAGAGCTTTGAGATTCCTTTTAACCCAAACCATGCAGTAGTCAAATTATGCCCATGCTGCTTCAATACACACATGAGTTCAATATCAGATGTTGTGCAGCCCATGTAAGCATTCATAAAAACCATATTTATGATGCACATATTTTATATTTAAAATCCAGATTATAGCATCTTTTCTGTGGAAAACCCTATAGAATGTAAGTTTTATAATGTCATTTTTATCCATTCCAATGTGTACACAAACCCAAGGGGCAGTTTGTTCTTCTGAAATCTTACTGATACAAAGGCATTTGTCTGATTTGATTCTATTAATAGATCTGACAATCAGGATAAAATATACTTATTTACTTTCCACTGTGTTAGTATAAGACCTGACCAGGACTGAGAATCTCACCTTGGAAGCAGAGCTGATAAAACTTGTTTTGAAGAAACCTGGGGAGGGTGACCTCAACCCCCCTGCTGCAGGTAAGGAGCTCCCTCCTCTAGAGGCCTGCTTGTTACAGGGCTGGTAGGATGGGATCATGGAGCCAATGAACTCAAAGCTGCTGTTGTGGCTGTTCTCCTTTGCCAGTGTTGGTAGAGAAAATGAATCATCATCCTCTGGATATGAAAAAAAAACAGTGCTTAATTTTTTTGTGTGTTTGTAATCCAGTAAAACTTGATATAAATTTTTGCAACACCTTGCTGAAAGTCCGTTTTGTGGTCATGTTGGATTTCCTTCTTCTTACAAGAGGCATATTACACTTTTTTACTTCTCTTATTGATTTCTGACATTTCATATTCCTTCCAGTATTATTCTGAACATTTTTCCCCTCTAGTTTTTTCAAGCCCATCCATTTTTTCATCAATCTAAACTTGGAAAAATCATACTATATACATATACTATAACTATATACAAGTGACGAAATAACAGAAATACTGAATACTGATCTTTAATAGAAACTTTTACATGTACTAAGTGAAAAAAAAAAAAGGAAAAAAAAAAAAGCAATTATCTTGAATAATAATTCTACTTTACCTAACTTGGTAGGTCGTTTGTCTACAGTTTCTTCCATTTCCAGTTTTTCATCAGGAAGAGAATATCTGCAATTCATAAAAGGTACTTGCTAATAAATTTAGAATGAACTGCAAAAAAACCAAGGTAACACAAAAATATTTATAAAAAGCACTTTAAATAAAAAAAATCTACACATGCTTATCAAATTTAAAATTTTTCAGTCACCATTTTTAAGGCTTGGATTACTTACCCCATTTTTGAGGAGCTGTCCTTAAAAAGCATCAATGTAGACTCTGTTGAAGGATGTTTTAGAACAGAATCACCATGTTCAGATTTCTCCAGCTTTTCTCCATCATTTGATTCTTTGTCAGTTTCTCTGTCACCATCTTCGATGTGTTTCTCTTCTGTATCTTCATTATCTTCCTCTGCTTCATCAAGCAGAAATTCTGAATTCTAAGAAACATCCCCAAACAGAGCACAGATATAATGCTTATTATCATGGCAAACCCTACTCCAGATGAGGCGTGCAACCTTTTTGGCCCAGCCAGAAATGAGCCAAGGATTTATAAAAAGAGGAAGTGGCATAAAAATATTTTAAACATTTCTATTTGGTTTTAATAGTGTTAAGACAAATAAAGGAAATACTCATGAATTCAAGGTTAGACAATCCAAACCCTGAACAGGGCAGCTATAACAATTTTTTTAGCTTTTAGGAAGAATTCTTAGCAATTTCCCCAATTAATAGTGTACAAAATTCCACTGGGGAGAAGCAACAGAACGGAGAAGCTGATGAGGTGGAAAAATGTTGCATACAGACCTTGTGATCACCTTCTTCTTCCTCCTCAGACTCATCTGTCATCTCTTCCTCCTCTTCCTCATCTTCCTCCAGCATTTCCTCGTTGTCCAGCTTAAATAGCGCTTGTCGCTTCTGGCGCTCCTCGGTCCTGCGGAGCTTCATGGCCTCCTGGAGCTTGGCCTTCAGGGCCCGGAGCTTTTCACCTGCACAGGAAAAGATTCAGGGAAGGGTTTGGGTTGGAAAAGACCTTAAAGTTTACCCAGTTCCATCACCCAGTTCCACCACCATCCACTAGACCAGGTTGCTCCAAGCTCCATCCAACCTGGGCTCAGACACTTCCAGAGATGGGGACAGCATCTCATGGAAGCATGAAAAATCTAAGGAACCAATCACAAAGATCTGACTGAGGCTGTCCTACACAGGCCACTGCTATTTAAGTTGTCTACCAAGAATTTTTTAATTAAAACAAGGCTATCCATTAGGGGGAACATACACAGTAATCTTACAGATGAAGATCCCTTCACCTGTATTTTGTAGGACAGCATTGGGAAACAGAGCACGAGACAGGAAAATAAAGACAAGTGTTTTCCAACTCAATCCTCATCTCTTCTTCTCCCCCACCAACCTGGCTTTGTGTGGACTGTTTCCTGCAGGCTGTCAGCAGCCAAAACTGCTGGCACTACATCTGCTCTCAGTTCCTCTTTCCCATCAGATGTCGTTTCCTTACGGATAATATTCATGGTTATGGCCCGTTCCGCTTTGGATTTCAGTGTCTGGAGAGTGTGCTTCAAGAAACGTGCTTTCAGGGCTTCTAGTTCTTTAAATACATATTAATTAAATCAATGTTAAAGTATTGATTGTTAAAAGTTGCAGTAAGAGTATGTCTTGAGCTTTTTTCTCCCAAAGTTTCGTTTAAAGCTAAGTTTAAAAAATAATAAGTTTAAAATCTAGTTTAAAAGCTAAATCTTGAATACTATAATATTTGCAAAACCATTTTATTTGACTAATAATAAACCAACACAGCATATATTTGCTGTAGCTTGTATTTAATTTGCTTTAGGCAATATTAAGTTATCTTGCCATTGACTACCATTTGTCCACAAGATTCAATTAAATTCCAGCCCAGCCTCCCAGCCACCAGGCAATTCTAAATTTCTGTTAACATGTCTCAAAAAGAATCCACACTATAAGTGGATGTGCCTGACTGTTCTATCACCTAAATATTTCTGAATTTTCCAGCCAAGCTCAGATCAACACTGCTTTGGACTACAACACAAGTAATACCTTTATTTGAATCAGCTTCATCAAGGTTTATGAAGGATTCATTGTCAGAGCATATTCTTGGCTGGATGGACAGATCTATTCCCAGTTCACGAAGTTTATCCAGCTTGGATTTCCTCACTTTTTCAGGCTGTGCCACCAGTGCAGGCTCCCCTTGTTGACTGTTTGTTTCACCTTGTACACCTGGCGCTGCTTCCTCTCTTTTCATGAGAGCATCTCCAGATGCTGAAGGAATTTCACTCTCCTTTTGCTCATCACAGTCAGTGCTCAGACAGTTGGAGAGTTGCTGTTCCCCTGTGTTATCACCAGTTACAGTCCCTGTAACTGCACGAGAATCCTCCCTGTCCTGCCTGGGCTGCTCAGCAGAGTCCTCTGGTAAATTCCTCCCTTCAGCAGCAAGAGGTTCAGTCACAGAAGCATCAGCATCTCTGCCCATGCTCATTTCTGGTTCAGTAACTGCTGATTGATCACCTTCCATTGGCCCATCTTTGCAATCATTGCTCAAGTTCCCAATGGCTGCAGTTTCCTCATTTAAGGGCAGCTGATATTTAGAGGACCTAACAAAGGCAGAAAGAAACGTACCAACCTTGTTTAGTGCGAAAGGGAAATAAGGCTGAGGACAAATTGAGACGAAAAAAACATTTTCTAATTATTGTCATTAATCTGTAGGAAGAGGTGAAGGACTTTAATCTGGAAAACTTCATTGTGAGAACTTAAGGAAGTGTAAAAGCTTTGTACTGGTTACAGCATCACAGTACGAAATGCCTTCATTTTGTGACTAATGTAGCTTCAGTATTTTACTACACATTACTCAGAGAAGAAACAGCCCAAGTGAAATATTGGTGTTCTGCCTAAATCCCATTAAAGTAACTCTGCATCAGCAAGTTCCTTCATATGAGTTACTCCTGCCCCTGATCACTTCTATAGTATGACTCTGTCAGGAAAGCAGCATTGCCTAATGTTAGCAATGACATTCTCCTAATTTCCTACTTTTATGGATTTAAAGGAGCCCAAGAAAATCTGGTTAACCTCAAAATAAAAGCTAGAGATGCCTAAATTTTATGAAAAAATTGGATGAGGAAGGTTTAAATCCTCACTTCAGCAGGGCCATGGCATTTCCTTGACAAGCTGGTCGAGGTCTGTACTTGAAGAAGTCATGAACGGTTTTGGCCTCAGGCACATGATATGGGAGAGACACAGATGATTCTGCCAGGGAAAGATGGTGAGAGAAGATTTAAAACATCATCTGAGCCCTTTATTTGATAACAAGTATATTTATCTTCATTAGTTACAAAAATACATTTAACAGGTCCTTCAATAAAAATGGTCTTGCACCCTTCAACCCTCAGTAAGCCATGTTAGATCAAAGAAGGCTCTAACCTTCTGAGTAAATTCTTTTAATTTCTCCTCTGAATCTCTGAACAGTTTATACCCCTTTACATATAAAGAATTTAAGTTTTACCTCTAAGAAGTCGTTGTGTTTCACTGTGTAGTTGTTTAATGGCTTCTTTACTTAACTTTGCTGCTTTCCGCTCCTTAAGGGGAGAAAAGAAAGGCTTCTGAGGTCAGGAAACAAAACATGGGGCTCTTTCTCTACTTCTTAAATAGCTTATTTTTCCCTTTCAAACAGAAAAGAGTCAGAATAAAACATCCAGTTAAAAAAAAAAAAAAACAAACAACTAACTAAAACCACACTGTGCATACAAAAACATGTTAGTCATGACACGCAACAATACAGAGCTTTAAAAAAATATGAAGATTTCACCTTCCTTTTTGGCTCCTTTAATACAGGCTCCTCATTCTCCTCACCAAATACATGTTTGTAGCCTTCACCGTCCGGAAAATGTTCTTTGTTCTATGGGGCATAAAAAGAAATTAAACTATTTCTGTCGATATACTGGCACTATCAAGGGCAAAAACATCACAAATAACTGTACAGAATGACCACTAGTCAGCAAAGCCAGCAAGTGTACTCATAAATCAGCACAAACCCCACATAAGGGCAGAATCCAGAGCTCCTACTCCAGCATTATCTTTTTAATTTGCCAGGAGAATATTCTTCCATCTTTAAAAACAAAAACCAGAAGGCTCTCCTCTCTTCTGCCACAGCAGTACAACTTCACCATGGTCAAAGAGTTTTAGAACCTGCTCAGGTACAAATTCCTACTAAATCCAATAATCATTGAATGATTTGGGTTACAAAAGACCTTAAAAATCATCCCATTCCACCCTCTGCCATGGGCAGGGACACCTTCCACTATCCCAGGTTGCTCCAAGCCCCATCCTGGCCTTGGACACTTTCAGGGATGTGGCAGTCACAGCTTCTCTAGGCACCCTGTGCGGGGTCCTCCTCACCCTCAAAGAGAACAATTTCTTGCCAATATCTAACCTTAACTTATTCTCTATCACTTTGAGAGTACATTAATTTTGTATCATAGTCAACTGTCACCTTGTATTGTTTTATTTTGTTTTTCACAGCTGCTCGTATGGATTCTAGGGACTCTTCATCCTCAGGGGGCTGATCATTCTCCTCTTCCAAACCATTATCAAAGAGTTCCTTGTCATCCAGAAGACATCCACTATCATTGAAGGGAAACCTCTCACCATCCACCTGTTTCCAGGAGAATAAATTGTGTGATTCCTTTCAGAAGGTCCCTTTGGTTCTTTGACATTAATTTAAAATGGCATTCAATCATCAGGCATTAGGTTTTGTACTACCTTAAACTGCAAATTAAATGCAATTTAATTGAAATGAATCTGCAGACTTTGCAGTTTAGACTTGTATGGTGTAACATAAATCCCTGTGGATCCCAAACCTGCTGCAGGAATGTGGACACAACACTGAAGCTTTGGAACAGAATAACCACAAGAAATAATAAATTGAACTTAGTCGAGAAATTATCTGAGGTTTTCTGCCAAAACACCCACCTCAGCCACAGGCTTCTTTGTTTTTCTCAGTTGTTTAATGGACTCCATTATTTTCTCCTTCTTCCTTCTTCTCAATTTTGCTACAGTTTCTTTTGCTGGCTCCTCTTCAACACTGTGTTTATGTTTACTGTACTTTTTCCCAGATTTTAGGGGTCTCTCCTCTTCCAGCTCACCCTCAAGCAAGCCAGATGTCCTGCCTGTTTCAAGGTTTTCAATCTGCAACTGGTCACTAGTGTCACTGTCATCACTGTCCAGTACAGCTGGGTGGACCGGATGGGATTTCTTATTCTTTTCAGCAGCAACATTCTCCTTTTCCTCCCCATTTTCCTTGTCTCCACCCAAATTATCTTCCTGCACAGATGAGCCTCTATCCTCCCCCTCTTCACACTCACTGTCCTGAAGCACCTTCTGGAATTTTACTTTTTTATGCACAAAAATTTCTTCTTCAGAATCTGGCAAAACACACAAACATAAAAAAAGGAAAGTGCCACAAGTTAATTAACAAACAACCAAATCTACATCCATTAAATTTAACATATATCACCATTTACAGCAAATAAGCTTGAACTCAACTTTTCAAAATCCCCAGAGAACAGTATTTATTTAACCCAAATTGATGTTAAAGGTTTTTAAACTTAAAAAAAAAGGCAAAGCTGAAACCCCTTCACTGGTAGTGTCTTGCCTTGAAATAGTAATAAAAATCACACTACATAGATGAAACAAAACAAGAAAGTGAATAATTAATTTAGACACATCCCACTCAGTCTTTTTCTTTCTGTAACTTAAAAAACACTCTTTAGAGATTTAAAGACACTTGCCCACATTCTGAGCAACAAGAGTTTGGATTCCAACAGGTCAAACAGTGACAACCTCCTAAAAGGTATTTATGAAACAAAAAATGCAGTGTTGAAAAAAACAATTCATGGAAATGTTACAGACTTCTGTCCTCAAAGGATGCTGTGCCCTTGCCAAGGGGACCTGGGGAGGCTGTCTCACAGCTGCCCTGGCCGCTGTCAGAGTCACTGTCCAGGGGTTTCTGCAAGTCTGGGTTCAAATCCACCAGTGGAAGCTACAAAGCAAAATACAGTTTTTCTTAATGTGGAAAATATTATGTAGTTCTGAGTGCTTGCATCCAAATTCATTCCAAAACCTTGGCTAAGCCCTCACACACAATTAAATCCACATGCAGTCTCCTTATAGCCTAACTATCAATGATGACATTTACATATTTAGTAGGATTATTACTATTGATATTTACTATATTTATCAAGACAAATGGTTATTCACATATAGGGTAATATATGTGCTAGTTTGCACAGCAAAAACACAAAATTGACATTGACTGATATGACTGTATTCAGACTGAACGACTTTTATTCGTTATTTCATTACTCATTTTTATTCAGACCCGTCACCGCGCGCCTAGCAGCCCTCCCGGCATGCACCGCGCCCGCGGACACCGGCTGAGCGTAGTCTTCCCAGCGTGCCCTGCGGCTGGCAGGGAGGGCGCGGGGCATGCTGGGAGTTGTAGTCTGCCAGGAAGGGCAAGGTCGGTGACGGCGCGGGAACGCCCGCGATCAAGGGCGGCGGGTAGGGGCGGCTGGTGGCTACTGACACCGCCACCGGCACTACTACCGGAAAGGGCATCCTACTGGAACGGTTACTGGAACCACCACCTCCCTCGCTGTCCCTCTCAGGCCTTCCACCTCGCCACAGCCTGAAGAACAGCAAGGCCGCAAGCAGCCACCAGCTGCCTCCGCCGTCAGCAGCCGGCCGACCATGCCGAAGGGAGAGGAACGGTAGGACTCACCTCAACGGGACCCTCCGTTGTTACTGGTACCGCCGCCATGGCCCACCCGCACTCCCGCCACCCGGAGACCGCTTCGAGCCTTCGCGCGCTACCGTGACCCCGCCCCGGCCCGGGACCATCCAATGGCTACCCAGAACAGCCCCATGAGCCCCGCCCCTTCCCGCCTTGTTGGGCGGGCTTCCTTGAGATCCCGCCCCCTCCGCATGGACCAATCGTGGCTCCTGCCAGTGTACACTATTGCGCCGCCTGGAGATGGGGGCGCTTCTCGCGCCCGGCCTGAGGCGGGACCGTGCGGGGCCCTGAGGGACCGTGAGGGGACATGAGGAACCGTGAAGGGACATGAGGGACCGTGAGGGGCCGAGACGGGACGAAAAGGGATGTGAGGGGCCGAGGGGGGCCGAGAGGGACGTGAGGGCTGAGACAGAACGAGAGGGAACGAAGGGGGATGTGGGGGACTGAGAGGAATCGTGAGGGCACGAGAGGTGACTTGAGGGACCAAGAGCGTTTGTGAGGGACCGGGAGGGGACGTGCGGAACCGTGAAGGGACATGAGGGACCGTGAGGTGCCGAGACGGGACGAAAAGGGATGTGAGGGTCCGAGAGGAATCGTGAGGGCACGAGAGGTGACTTGAGGGACCAAGAGCGTTTATGAGGGACCGAGAGGGGACGTGAGAAAAAGTGAGGGGCTGGGAGGGACCGTGAAGGTCCCCGGGATTTTCAGCTCTGCCAGTTATCGACATTGTGGGGACGGGGCTGTGCTGCAAAATATTTCACGTTGTTTTATGGGTTAAACAGAGCCTATGTTTCTTTTTGATCTTCGGGTTATGGTACATGTCGTGTATCCGGGTGACTGTGTGGGTGAGAGCACACGAGTCGAGCTCATAGATATTATATACACACAGCTATTACTGTCAGCAGTGCCCTATTTACAGAATAAAATACATGCATTTTCCATTTGCTGCTGTACAGACATACTCTGAGCCAGCCCACTCATGTTAGGTGAATGAAGGCTCAAGCCTTTTGGGTAAATTCTTGCACTTTTTTTCAATTTATCTCTTGAATTTCTGAATATTCCCTCTACATATAGAGGATTTAAGTTTTACCTCTCGTAAGTCATCAAGTCTCATTATGTAGGTTTAACAACTTCTTTACTAACCTTGCTGCTTCGTGCTCCTTAAGTGAAGAAAAGAAAGGCTTCTGAAGCCAGAAAAATTTACTGAAATCACATAAGTCAATGAAGAACTACTCAACAGATGCAAATAACTTCATACTTCACAGATTTCACAGAATAATCTAAGTTGGAAGGGACCCATAAGGATCATCATATCCAGCTGGAAGGTGAATGGCCCGTACAGGGATATTCTAGTACAGAGTCAATCCAAGTGTGAAAATATTCTACCTTATCCATTTTTGCTACTTTGAGTTCTGTAGTTATTTTGGAGGGAGAGCCCTGAGGTGGGGTGAGTTTCAAAGACCCCGTTCTGATCTACAATTGGGAATAGACTGTTACATTTCCTTCCAAGTCAACCAGTGGGAGACGGCTATCACTGAAGGCAAGCCTATGGGGAAAAAAAAATAAAAAAAAAAGGTGTTTTGGGGTGTCCGGTCAGTTTTGGGGGTGTTTGCTAGCAGCTATAGTTTCATCAGGGACAGGGAGCAGATGGATTGATCTACCACGGCAGTTCACATAGAGCCAACAAACCTGAGAACAGAGGAAATGACAAAAGCAAATGTCCATGAAAACCACCACAATTACCACAGTTCTGCTTTTCTCTTGCTGCTGCAGGAGCTACAGTAATTAATTGAATACTTAGCATTTAGTAATGGGGGACAGATGCTGGCTCTGCACAAGCACCTCCCTAGGACTGTGCTCTCATTGCTGCATCAGGATGAGAGTCAGACTCAGCTGACAAGAAAAAGGTGGCAAAAAGATTTGCCTTATTATGTAATTTCTGATCCTGGGTTGTTACTCATACCTGGCACACAGAGGCAGCCATGGAACAGGTAAAATGTTTGCCACTAAGAATATTTTAAATGTAACACAGATTTTTAGCACTGGATCAAGCCCCATATTAATATATTTATATTATAAAAGCTAATTTAGGAATCTGTGTTTTGCTAAACAACTGCGTCCTCAACTTGTAGCAGATGATGTGTTTAGAAGGAAATCCTCAGAACCAATCCTGTCATAACTGATCTGTCATTCCCAAATCCAGTCTTGCCCCTGGAAATGTGCCTCTTTTCAATATTAGAGTGGGTTAACAGAGAAGTAGGTTTCTGACTGCTGTAGCAGTTGGGATGTATCAATATGTCTAAAATATTTATCAAGTTAATTTAATTTATAATGCAGCAAGTAAAGGCTTTAGTTATCACACTCAGCATCTTACAGGACTGAGCCTTTGTGTGTTGCAGATTTCTTGAGTCAGAGATTGTATCTTTGGTGTTTTGTTGTTTTTAAAGTACTATTTTTGTAGACCTACATACGTGTTTTTTATACATAGATATGCTGAATAATAGCGTGGAAATGTTGCCAGACGCTGTGGACTCTGTTACTGGTCTGGTAAAACTGTTTTTTTCCTCAGGTGTTCATCAGCTGCTGTCAGGAAATTATGAGAGAATCTCAGATCTATGTGAGAATCCCAGATTTCATTTCATTTAAAAATAGATTTTGATGTTTCAACTAGAAAAAATATCAGCCCCACAGGTTAAAAAAGGCAAATAAAGTGGACTCAGCATTTATTATTTATAAAATGTTTTGACTTCTGATTGTCTGGTGAGTCAGCAGAGAGCTGTTGGTTAAACAGAGCCCAGGGGGTGCACAAGGGAGCAACTCGCTAAAATAGCACAAACTGCTTAAAAAAGCAAAAAGTCCCTAGGCCCTTTATTTAATGGCACATGGATGGAAATGTTGTCTCTTTAACAGAGGATAAATTTATTGTCTGTGAAGATAAGAGGACGTGGCCATGGCAAGGTTCACCCCAGGAGCTGAACACCCTGGTCAGTGGAACACAGCGGGTTCCCACCACTGATGGTTCCCAGGTAGCTCCTGGGTGATGTCCATGATGATGGTCACCATGAGGTGCCAGTGACTCATGGATGTCCAGCCCTCATGGATCATCAGCCACTCTGTCCACAAAGCACCTCATGGGCTGGTGGTCACAACCCTGAGAGGTTCAGTGCTGTGGCTCACCTGACCTATACAAATCTTGTTTTGTCGGATGTTTAAAACCCTGCTGAGGCTGTTTAGCTGGTACTGTGAGTTATTCAGGGTGTCATTAATTGAGCAGGGAGAATTCCCTGGTTTTGGGGAGCAGTGGAGGACTGGTGAAGCTGGAGCTGCACCACTGTGGGTGGGCAGGCACCATCAGTGTAGCTATCATGCTGGAGTTCTGGGTTAATTATTAAACCTGCAAACAGGTGTCTTTTGGGACAGAACAGGAGAGGTATAGACAATTCCCTCCTTCCTGGTACCCGAGGGGCAGTGGCTCTCACCCCTACTGAGGTAGCTCTGGAAGGGCCACATGCGTGAGATGCACCCTGGGAAGAGCCAGCAGGTCAGGGAGGGTATCCTGGCACCCAGCCCTAGTGAGAGACAGCTGGAGTGCTGTGTCCAGTTCTGGGCTCCTCAGGACAAGAAAGACAAGGAGATGCTGGAGGGGGTGCAGCAGAGGCCACAGAGATTATTTGAGGTCTGAAGCATCTGCATCCCATCAATCCATATCAAGATCTCAAAGGCAGGTGCCAAGAGAATGGTGCCAAACTCTTTTCACCGAATCACAAAATTGTTGAGGTTGGAGGGGGCCTCCTGCAGATCATCCAGTCCAATTTCCCTGCCAAGGGACAGTCACCCAGAGCAGGTGACACGGGAATGTTTCTAGGTGAGTTTGGAACCTCTCTGGATGGGGAGATGATCTCCCTGGGCATCCTGTTCCATAATGCTTGGCCTTATGTAAAGTTCATCCTCATGCTGAGGTAGTGTTTTAGTTTATGGCCATTGCTCCTCACCCTGTTGCTGGGCACCAGTGTAAAGGGTCTTTTCGGTGGTGCTCAGCAACAGGATGAGGAGCAATGGCCATAAACAAAACCACAGTGTTTCACTGTAACATGAGGAAGAACTTCTTCATGTTGAGGGTGACCGAGCACTGGAACAGGTGGCCAGGGCGGGCGTGGAGTCTCCTTAGCTAGAGACATTCCAAACCTACCTGGACGCGTTCCTGTCACCTGCTCCGGTGACCCTGCCTTGGCAGGGGAGCTGGACTGGATGATCTCCAGAGATCCTTTCATTCAATACCTAAATATTCTGGGATTCCGTGATTCAGAGCCGTCACCTGTTGCGGCCGCGGGGTGGCGGGGCTGGGGTGCCCGCCCCGCGGGGGGGGGGGCGGCGCGCGTGCGCGAGCCGACGGCGCCGGGCAGCGCGGAGCGGCCTCTTCCTCCGTCCCTTCTCCTCCTTTTCCTCCTCTTCCTCCTCCTCCTCCTCCTCATCCCCGTCCCGGGAGCGCGCTCGGGCGCGTGCTGGCTGCGGCGGGGGCGCGCGCGGGCTCGGCGGGGGCGCAGCGCGGGGATTGTTCGCGCCGCCGCTCGGGGAAGCGGAACGCGGGGAGCGCTCCCCGCCGCGCCCCCGCTGCCTCCTCCTCCTCAGCCGCCGCCGCCTCCCGCCCCGCCGCCCCCGTGTCCGCGCCGGACCCCCACCCCGCCGCCAATATTCCCGAGATCAAGCGCTACGCGGCGGCGGCGGGGCCGGCGGCGGGGCCCGGGGCGGGCGGCGGGGCCGGCGGCGAGAGCAGCGAGGCCGCCACTGCCGCCATGGAGGCGCTGGGACCCGGTGAGAGCCGCGGGGGGGGGCGCGGGGGCCGCGGCCTGTCGGGCCGTGGCAGCGGGGCAAGGAGGCCGCGGGCCCGGCGGGGCTCCCCGGCAGCACCGGGGCCCGCTTGGAGCCGCCGGTGCCTCCCGATGCGGAGAAGCCGCAGCGGGTCGCGAAACTTTGCGCAGGGGTTGCGGATGTCCTCACGGCCCTACTGCTGCCGGGGCTACCGGGGTACGCGTCTCGCCCTCCCCGGGGTGAACGGGACGGGGCTGGGAGCGGGACAGCGACAGCGAGGGGACAGGCAGGGCTGTAGTGTCACAGCGATGAGCGCCCTGCAGCCTGTGCAGTGATAAGTTTTATGTTTGACATTGAGCCATTTCTGAGAGTTTAAGGTGATACTGTCTGAAAATACGGCTGTTTGTTTCTTTAACAAACTTCGTTTAAATATTGGTGGATTTTTGCATGTGGTGCTTTCCTGCTTGTATCTTAATTCCATGATTATTCTCCCATCAAATGCCTGCAGGATGTATTACTAGCCCTCAGTGGCCTGTACACCTGACCCATCAAGTTCCCATTCAAACGATTGGTATAAGTGAAGTGATGCTAATTTTGGTGTGATAGGAAGCGTTTATTGACAAAAAGGTGCAATTCCAGAAGAATCCAGAGTTTGAGGTAGTGAGGGCTGACTCAGAGCCTGCTGGTATGTGTGTGATGTATCGTGGTCTCCCTGAGTTCCAGCTGGAGAAGCAGATCCTCTTTCAGTTTTGAAAACTGCTTCCTGTCTGAAGCAATTCCGTTGAGGTGCTTAGTACATAATGGTTGTGGGGTAAGAGAAATTAAAATATAAGAGTACATACAACCCTAGTCAGGCTGATCAGATAAAAATCCTGTGATGCCAGGGCAGCCTGGCTTCAAATGGAAAACAACTTTTAGCTGATGCTGTAGAATCCTTTGAGAAATAACTTTAGGAAGGTGGAGATACAAGTTTTATCTCCTTGGGTCAGAAGAGAGGGCAGTGTTGCTGTGCATTTTTTTCAGAACTTGTCAATACCAAGGAAGGAAAATGCATAAATATAGTTGTCATTTAATCTCTTGCAGGAGGTCAGTGCCTGCACTTCCTTCAGACTAATTAGCATGGGATTAATGGATCATCTCTCATATCCAAATAAGCACAGCAAACTTTGATTGCCCTCAATGATTCATGCTTGTCGAGACAGCTGTAGTTTTTTAAACATTAACTGTACCCCACAACTGGTCTGACTGTGATGGAGCATGATCTGTCAGGCCAGTGTGGAGCCAGGAACGTGTCCTGTGGGGTGTCTGTCCCCAACAGTCCCCTGCCACTGCAGCTTTGCAGAGCTGACTCGGCAGTGTGCTTCAGCTGCTTACATGCTCTGTGTTCCTTCTGCTTAAAAATATTCCAGGGCTGGTGTCCTCAGGTTGGTAATTTTATTTGGTAATGCAGTAGCCAATGGATAGCTTTTAAATCCAGTATGAATCCCCTGGGATTTGGTCCTGGGTTTAGTTTATGGCTGTGTTAAAGTTTATTGCTGCACCCTGAAGTGTACCCAAATAGGAGTTGCCTACCTCGCCTCTCTCCTGGTACAAACTCTGAGACTTCATCTTACATGGATGCTGTCAGGTTATAATGCTAAAATTGCCCTAAGTTTTATGATAGGTTTATTATTGCATTCTAGTGAGTCTGCTTGCCCTCTCCTTTGCTACTCTACAACAGAGGGAAGACACTTTGATCACACTGAGCCCTTCTCAGATATAGACAAACCCATGAAAATATACTGATGTCATTGCTTTATGTGCAGTGTCAGCTGAGGCTCTGATCGATTTAAAAAATAGTCAGTTCAATCTCGTTAACATGGTATCTCAGATCTTAACACTTTGAGGAGGGTAACTAAAGGCTTCCCTAGTGACCAGCTTGCATGTGAGTAATGCTTCCAGGCCTCTAACTATTTCCTCCTTAGATCTGTTCCTGAAGCACTCCTTTTGTCCCAATGAAATATCTCTTCCATGCCTGTAGGAGTCCATACCTATCTAAGGCTTTCTCCCTTATCCTTCTACTTAGAGAGCATAAACTTTATGTTGGAATTTTAAATTGGATCACTGACATCTGAACTTGAAGCCTTTAGTGAAAACAATGACAAAGTGTGGCTTTTGTGGCTGTTGGTTTGTTTTAGACATGGAGGTAGGGATGTATTTATCTTTGCATTACATGAAAATACATAATATCTGCATGGTTGCATTCTCTCTCAGGATTCTGTGAAGTTTTAACCACGGTCATGAATAAATTCCACTAAAATTTTAAGAATGATTTATGGCACCTACCTATACATCTTTAGAGAACATGTTTTTTACCTTGAAGTTCTGAGCAGCTGGAAAAGTGAGCCTCTTTGAACGCCTCTGTTTGAAACCTCAGAAAGCTTAAGATTTCTTCCTGCCCAGTCAAAAAATCACCCATAGCATGAGAGGTTCATGGAGTGGACCATCACATCTCATACATTTTATCTGACTTTCCTAGGGCCCCCAACAAGCCTTTTCCAGCCGCCCCGTCGCCCAGGCCTGGGCACTGTTGGGAAACCCATCCGGCTCCTGGCCAATCACTTCCAGGTTCAGATCCCTAAGATTGATGTTTATCACTATGATGTAGATATCAAACCAGAGAAACGCCCCCGAAGAGTCAACAGGTAGGAGTTACTTAATAAAGGTTTATTGATTTAAATTAAGTGTATATACCTGAATGTAGGAAACCTGTGCATCTTAGGAATTCTCCATATGCTAAAGGTCTGTTTGTATTTGTACTTTGGTCAGCAGTTGTTTTTCAGTGAACTATAATATTCTTGCAATTGGCCTGTAATCTGGAAGGCTCTGAGAAATGTACTGAGCATTGACCTCCAGAGGTTTTATTTTACAGTCTGCAAGTCAATGTCACTGGTAATTGTTCCACAGCCTGTTACACAAATGTGTAGCAGCTGAGGGGAGGCATTTCAGGTTGTAGATTTTGGAGTCCATATGTGGATCATTCCACAGAGCGCTCCCACCAACCCCAAGGCAGGTGCTTGTGTCTGCTTCTGTGTGTGAACATCCCTCCAGGTTCCTCTGCTTGTTTTGGCTGTAGCTCTGCTGACAGCCACCTGACAGACTGCTGTACAGACACCTGTACAAACACCTGTGTGTGCCACTTGGGTGTCTTAACCTGGAGGTGACATTTACAGCTTTCTGGTATGACCTGGGGATGCTTTCTTGCATTATTGGTTTTCATATCTTGCTCCATTGAGAAAAAGTGAAAAAAAAAGAATTTTAAATTGTGTAAGCTCATTACTGATTTTTCTGTTCTTCCACTTAATTCAATGAATCACTGCCTAGGGAGGTGGTGGATACGATGGTGAGGCACTTCAAGATGCAGATATTTGGGGATCGGCAGCCTGGGTATGATGGGAAGCGGAACATGTACACTGCACACCCCTTACCCATTGGCAGGGACAGAGTAAGTGTTGCTTTAAGTTTCCACGGGAAAACTATTACAGTGTTATTTGAAAAGTGTTCTTTTACTGACATAAACCCAAAACACTATCACACCTATTGGTGTAGTCTGTGTGACAGACAGGACCAGTCAGGGTCTCTATCTCACTGGTGTTTTACTGAAGTTTGTGGTTTTGGGTTTCTGATTCTCAGTTCTTCAGCTACAGAATATCATGAGCCTTGAGAACTACATTGTGCTCTTATAGCTGTAAGGAGACTATTTTTCTTTCACCCTGATGGGAACTTCCCTTTTCCCTGTTCTGACCCTCGTTCTGCTGCTGAATGATAAAGTCATTGTAGCTGACAACAACTCTGGCTGGGTTTAGTTGTGCTGTGGAGATACATCCTCCTGTTCCATGGGAACAACCAGATCAGCTGTTCCTGCGTTGCACAGGGATCCCAGCTCTAAAGAAAACTTCAGCCCATCTGCTGATTTCTCAAGGGATCCCAAGGGATCAGGTCATTGCTATGCCTTAGGGGATGTCGAGGATGAGTTCACAGTCACTCTCTGGGCTGTGAGAATCATTCCAAGTGCTGTGCTAGAACTCTGAGATATGTGTTTCCCAGTGAGTCTCCTTTTTGACCAAAAGTTTTTCTTGCCTTCCCATTTGGTTCACAAAACATCCTTTTATTAATTGTCTGACTTAAAAAAGTGACTCACCATTCTCCAGAGCTTTGATGTCACCATACTAATTACTGCTTAAAATTTACATTTAAAGATACTTCAGTGCAGTTTCTCATGAATAAATTACAAACTTTCAAAGTCCTGAGAGAACCATTTGTAATGTTTTAAGGTCATTACACAAACTAAAAATCAAAAATACAGATTCAAAGGACACCTAGGAGAAAACTGTATTGTTGCTGAGTGTTGTGTCTGTCTGCAATCCATGACAAAAGCTCGTGCTTAATTTTCTGGTGCCTGTGGCAGGTGGATATGGAGGTTACGCTTCCAGGAGAGGGGAAGGACCAGACATTTAAGGTTTCCATTCAGTGGGTGTCAGTCGTCAGCCTTCAGATGCTGCTCGAAGCTCTGGCAGGGCACTTGAATGAAGTTCCTGAAGATTCTGTACAGGCACTGGACGTAATCACACGGCACCTTCCCTCCATGAGGTAGGGTACCATGAGGTACTTGTAGAGCTTTCCTGACTGGAACTATCTTCTATCCATCTTAACATTTGTGTTCATTATTCCTTGCTGCTGATCTGCTTCTGTTACACTCCTGTGGTAGAAGGGATGAGGGATACAGCCATGTAATTCAACACCTGCCTTACAAATTTGCACTAGAATAGGGAAATGTGATCTGAACTAAGGCCTTGTGTCTGCTGGTCATGTTTCTAACAGGAATTTGCTGTACCCTTTCCAGCTGCAGTGTCACAAAAGGCTTTGTGTGCTTGCCATAAGTCAGCTCTGACGGTTATAACATGCTGTAGAAAGGTGTTTTAAACACTATAGGTGTGAATGTAAAAAGTATATAAAAAAATGCTCAGAGTTTTAATTTCCTTATTTTTTCAGGTACACCCCTGTGGGTCGCTCCTTTTTCTCCCCTCCTGAAGGTTATTATCACCCCCTGGGAGGGGGCAGGGAGGTCTGGTTTGGCTTCCACCAGTCGGTCCGTCCTGCCATGTGGAACATGATGCTCAACATTGATGGTGTGTAGGAGATTCTGCCTCACTCATGTAACAGAGTTCTTTATGCTTCCCAGTTAATTTTCTTGTCTTCTTATCTTAGTGTCAGCGACTGCTTTCTATCGTGCCCAGCCTATCATTGAGTTCATGTGTGAGGTCTTGGACATCCAGAACATCAGTGAACAAAGCAAACCTCTGACAGACTCCCAGCGCGTCAAGTTTACCAAAGAAATCAGAGGTAAAAGCTTGTCCTAAAGCTGCTGCAAGAAAATACTGAAACCTGCTCATACTATGTTGTAGTGAAAATTTGCAAGGCGCATGGAGAACTGGGCTGTTCCTTTTTGCCTTCATCCTCTTCAAAGGTGATTCCTGTCCCTGAATTTATTTTCTGTTGGGTTTTCAGGTCTAAAAGTAGAGGTTACCCACTGTGGCCAGATGAAGAGAAAATACCGAGTTTGCAATGTTACCCGGCGACCAGCCAGTCACCAGACGTATGTATCAAGCACAGCCTGGCAGTTCTTAAAATCTTCAACCTATTAAATGTATCTGGAATATATTTGCTATATTGTTTATGCAGGCATAGTTGATTCTGGAGGTGAAGGAGCTGTGTGGCTTTACAGGAATGTTAAGTCTTAGTGGAGCAGAGGAATAGTGTGGGTTTTGACTACTGCTTTATTTCCTTCAGCTCAGGAAAACTGAGCTATATCCTGGCTTTAAAAAACAGTTATCAAAAGCTCCTGTTTTAAAAATAGGTAAAATACTATTAAATCAGTATATAGTCTAAAATCTTTTCATAAAGAAGAGATCCAGTAACTAAGGAGAACAGAGATTTTCTAAAGGTAGTCAGGAATAGTTTTTTCATACCATTTTATCCTTTAAAAGAATCTGACGAAGTCTAACCAGAACAAATATAATTTCCAGGTTCCCTCTGCAGCTGGAGAACGGGCAGGCCATGGAGTGCACAGTAGCTCAGTATTTTAAGCAGAAGTACAGTCTACAGCTGAAATACCCTCATCTGCCCTGTCTGCAAGTGGGACAGGAGCAGAAACACACGTACCTGCCACTGGAGGTAAGGATCCAAGTCCTGCACTCTGGGGTGTCCTCTGTCAAATGGTGTAACAGCACCTCTCCCTGCCCCTGTGTAGGTGTGTAACATCGTGGCAGGCCAGCGGTGTATCAAGAAGCTCACAGACAATCAGACCTCAACCATGATAAAAGCAACAGCCAGGTCTGCCCCAGACAGGCAGGAGGAGATCAGCAGACTGGTGAGTATTTTTGCAGCTGCACAGTGTGTGTTTGTTACTTCTCATGGCTTTTCCATAGCATTGGAGCAGGTGATGTTGAGCAGCATGACCAAGAGGGAAGTCTTGAAGAAGAAAAGTCTGTCTTGGTTAAAACAAATCCTTCTAAACAGAAAGGCTGTTGATGACAAAGAGGGCAGAGTCACCTGAAACTTTAGTGTAATGACATCAGTACTTGTCCTGTCCCCAGGTGAAGAGTAACAGTATGGTTGGTGGGCCTGATCCATATCTGAAGGAGTTTGGAATTGTTGTCCATAATGAAATGACAGAGCTGACAGGCAGAGTTCTGCCAGCCCCAATGCTGCAGTATGGAGGCAGGGTGAGTTTCCATGTCTTGTAAAACTCCTTATCCTGAGGTTATTGAAATTCATGAGATGTTTTTTTGTATCTTCTCATGAGGCTTCCTCTGGTGGGCTACAGTCAAAATGGAGCAGCACTTGATTTCTAATTTGCCTTTGGTTTTTACCTAGAACAAGACTGTGGCCACACCAAACCAAGGCGTGTGGGACATGAGAGGGAAACAGTTCTATGCTGGCATTGAGATTAAAGTTTGGGCTGTTGCCTGTTTTGCTCCTCAGAAACAATGCAGGGAAGACTTGCTGAAGTAAGTATTTTCCTATTTATTCAGGATTCTATCTCAAGATATATTTTTCTCATGTGTGAAAGGTAATGTGTGGTATAAATTGATTTTCCCCTGCCCTTCAAATTACTCTACAGAATCCTAAAGAAAGATGTTTTGTGAACCACTGATTGCTAAAAATCATGGTTGCAATAATGCTCAGATAAATTAGTGAAAATTTACCAGAGCATCAGTATTAGTTTGGGAGTCTGCCTCAGGATGTTCATCTCAAATGTCTGTTTCTGTAAGGCTTGTAAAATTACAGAAGCTTCCTCAGAGAGGATTAGAGTCATATTAGTGAGTTCTTGATGGGGGTAGAATTGCTAAAAAATGATTACTGTAGTGCTGTGAAATAGCAGAAACAGTGTAGATCTGGTTGGTAAAACTGATGAGTGAACCATAGTGAAAAGGCCAGAACAAATCCACTTCTATTTCAGGAGTTTCACAGACCAGCTGCGCAAGATCTCCAAGGACGCCGGGATGCCAATCCAGGGCCAGCCCTGCTTCTGCAAGTATGCCCAGGGTGCAGACAGTGTGGAGCCCATGTTCAAACACTTAAAGCTGACTTATGTTGGCCTGCAGCTGATCGTGGTGATTCTGCCCGGGAAGACGCCTGTGTACGGTATGGAGAAGGGGCTGTAAAGTGATCAGGAGTTTTACTGCAAATGGGTGGCAGGAAGGTGGCAGAGGAGGCAATGGGTTCTCTTGAAAAGAGTGTTTTGGAGCTGGTTTGTCAGGCCTGGTTGGAGAAGTTGTGTATTACCAAAGAGCAAACTGAACCTTTGTCAGTGAAGTTTCAAGGATCTGAATTACAGTAACATTTGAAAAAAATAAGAGCAAGCAGGAACCACTGCCTTATTTTCTGTCACAGCTGAAGTCAAGCGGGTTGGAGATACTCTTCTAGGCATGGCCACGCAGTGTGTTCAGGTAAAGAATGTGGTCAAAACCTCACCACAAACGCTGTCCAACCTGTGTCTGAAGATCAATGCTAAGCTCGGAGGAATCAACAATGTGCTGGTACCTCATCAAAGGTGAGATTCAATCAAAAGCTCTTTGTAATGTCTGCATTGTCAAGGAAAATGGTGTTGTTTTGTTGTGTTTGCTAAAATGATACTTTTCAAAATAAAACACACTTTAGAAATTCCCACAGTCTGGAGTGGACAGTGGAGGATATGTCTGCATTTGGAGTGTTCCCAGTAAACCCTGAGCCAAGGGGAGTCAGAGCCATCCAGCAGTCAGAGCCACCAAACTCACCAAGGTTTTTTTCCTGTCTCTTTCCTGCCTTTGGATTCACTCAGTGTACCTTTTCCTCGTGCCACCTTCAAAAGCATCCTGTGTTTGCGTCCAAATTGAAAGAGAAGGAATGAGGAGGAGTGACTTGGAATCAATGCTTGTAACTTGGTCTGCCTTTGATCCTGTCCTTGTCACTTTCTGTTCTTTCTGGACTGTAAGTGCTGGAGGCAGAAAATGTTGCCCTTAAAGACTCACAGGTTTCAGTTCTGTTTAGCGCTTTCGATGCACCTTCCTCAGCTGTAATTTTTTTTTATTCCTCTTTCTTTTTGCTGTTCTTACTTATTATTATGAGTTGATAAGAGGCTACCTCTCCTGTCAAGTCAGGATGAGGATTTTTTAAAAATATAATAAATTAATTATTTGGGTTATTTAGCCTAGAGAAGACAAGGTTGTGTGGAAACCTCACAGTACCTTCCAGTATCTGAAGGGGCTGACAAGGAGGCCAGATAGGGAGAGGTAGTAATGGCTTCAAACTGAAAGAGAGTATATCTAGATTAGAAATTAGCAAGGATTTGTTCCCTGTGAAGGTGGTGATGCCCTGGCACAGGTTGCCCAGAGAAGCTGTGGCTGCCCCATCTCTGGAAGCGTTCAAAGCCAGGTTGGACAGGGCTTGGATCAGCTTGGGATAGTGCAAGGTGTCCTTGCCCAGGGCAGGGGGTGGAACTGGCTGGGCTTTAAGGTCTTTTCCAACCCAAACCCTTCTGGAATTCTGTGATTCTAACTAATAAACCTTAATCTTATCAAACAGGCCCTCAGTATTCCAGCAGCCAGTGATCTTCTTGGGAGCAGATGTCACTCACCCTCCAGCTGGGGATGGGAAGAAGCCATCCATCGCAGCTGTGGTGGGCAGCATGGATGGGCATCCCAGCCGCTACTGCGCCACAGTGCGTGTGCAGACCTCGCGCCAGGAGACCTCCCAGGAGCTACTCTACAGCCAGGAGGTGATCCAGGACCTGACCAACATGGTGCGGGAGCTGTTGATCCAGTTCTACAAATCCACTCGTTTCAAGCCCACGAGGATCATTTACTACAGAGGGGGAGTGTCGGAAGGACAGATGAAGCAGGTATTGTCTTACCATTTTTTGTTACTCATGAAAAGGGGTTGATATATAGTTATGTGGATTATAAGGGATTGGCCCTTGAAAAAATATGTTTATTTATGTGGTTTATATTTGTTATTGGAAAAATTAAGTCTCCTTGAATTGTCCTGGGCAAACACAATGTACATTTACCAGTCTGATCATGTCCCTGACAATGTGGCATTTGTAGACGGGTAAAAAAATAATCAAATACCTACTGAATTCATCACACAGTAGTTAAATCTTCTGCTTATAGGTAGCTTGGCCAGAGTTGATTGCCATCCGGAAGGCCTGCATTAGTTTGGAAGAAGATTATAGACCTGGAATAACCTACATTGTTGTGCAGAAAAGGCATCACACCAGGCTGTTCTGTGCTGACAAAACTGAAAGGGCAAGTACTGACTCCATGAGGGGGAGGTGATGGCACAGGAAAGTGGCATTGTTTGATTCAATGGGGTGGAATCTGTCTTGCCCACTAAAGCTGTAAAGCAGCAGCAGTACTGGCTGGTAACAGGCTTTCTCTACCAAAATAACCAGTTCCTCCCTTTTTTATTGCTCTACATCAGATAGAACAGCTTGTTCCTCCTTTTGAAATAGGTGTGCTCAGTATCCTAGTATTTGTATACCTGGAGACGTGTCCTGGGTTTTTCTAGTCCAGGATTCCTGATGATGAGCTGACCTGGCTGTTCACTCTGTTCCCTGTCTCCAGGTGTATCTAAGATGTGCCTGTGGCAGAAATCCACAGGCCAGCTGAGGAACCTTCTTTAGGAAAGAGATTGATCTGAGGTTTGCTTAAAAACCCAGATCTCTGGGGTGTGAGAGCAAACAAGGGTACGAAATAAATTTATCTCAGGAATCTGCATTTTCAGATCCTGAATTACTTGTGTAGGCTTTATCCTACTCTGCAGTTTTAATGGTGCTGACAAGGGTTTTATTTTCCTCTGATGACACACCAGCTGGATTTGGTGAAGTTTCTAAAAATGAATTCACAGAGAACATTTTCATTCCTCCTGTGTAAACGACCTTAATATATTTTCACCTTTTTGAGCAGTAAATTCTCCAGCAGCTTTCAATAGAAGCTACCTTTGAAAGCATTTTGGAGTCACATCCAGAAAATCCCATGGACTAATAATAAACCTTTCTCACTAGGTGGGTAAAAGTGGCAACGTACCAGCAGGCACTACTGTGGACAGCACCATCACACATCCCTCTGAATTTGACTTTTACCTCTGTAGCCATGCAGGAATTCAGGTAATGTCAGCTCCGCTGTGCTCAGGCTGTGCAACTAAATCCTTGTAGCTGTCCCCATGGGAAATGTCACTTCTGTTTGTTGCTTGGCAGACTCAGAGTGTGTTGGTGCCTGCTTGGCACTGACTCCTCAGTGCCTGCCGGAAGGTGCAGCCTGCAGGTACCACCTCTGTCCTTGCTGTTGCTCTCCAACTCACTGCTCACCTGTTCTCTGCAGGGAACCAGCCGGCCCTCCCACTACCAGGTGTTGTGGGATGACAACTGTTTCACAGCAGATGAGCTGCAGCTGCTGACGTACCAGCTGTGCCACACATATGTGCGCTGCACCCGCTCTGTCTCCATCCCCGCGCCTGCCTACTATGCCAGGCTGGTGGCTTTTCGGGCCAGGTACCATCTTGTGGATAAGGATCATGACAGGTAAGGAGTGGCCTCATCATCCTATTAAGCAGATAGAGAAGCTAAGCTATGCTGCTTGTCCCAGTTGTTCATGGGTGTGTGTCTGCTCACAGCGCTGAGGGCAGCCACGTGTCGGGGCAGAGCAACGGCCGCGATCCCCAGGCGCTGGCCAAGGCTGTGCAGATCCACCATGACACCCAGCACACCATGTATTTTGCTTGAGAGCACCTGGGAAGATGAGGCAAAAACAACAACCCACGCAGTCCTGAAGTGTTTGGAAGCCTCCTGCTCTGTCCAGGGCCAGGGGATTTCGGACTGCCCACTACCAGCAGCTCCGGACAGTCGCACTGAATCTGTTCTTCACTGCAACGTCTGATGCACCAACACAATTGAGCCATTTGTTTCATTGTTTTCTGTACTAGAAATCCATAGACTTGTCTTTTCTGATGCATTGGACTGAATTTTTACCTCAAAGCGCAAAGGCTGATCATCCTGAAATTTTTCAAGGACTTGGCACGAAAAGTTTCTATCAAATCTTTTGCTAGCTGTGGTTTTTCAGTTCTCCTCATCCCATGAGCTGACGGTGACTGCTGCTCTGTCTCCGTGCCCTGCTTTGTGAGTATGATGTGATGGCAAAATGTTTTATCCAGCTCGCTGTAATCCTTCTGTCGTGTGGGGCCATAGATTTTTTAATGGAGATTTTAGACTTCACTACTGTAAATGCCTTTTAACAAACATAACTTTCACGGTATTGCAGTTTTTTGTCAGTTTTACTAATTATCTTTTTAATCTCTGCAGACTTGGGCTGCAAAGCAATTGCACTATACTGCGAGTTAATAGGTGGTTCTTGTTCTGTGAATGTGTAATATAACCAATAGTGATGCCTGTCAGTAGATTTTGATGATAATGGTTATAAATAATACTGCCATGGTATCATAACAAGTACTGAACCATCATTTCCCCCTTCTAAAAATGATAAAACAAAAAAAAAAAATTAGCTTTTAGGTATTTTGCAAACTTTTACAAAAGTGCCCACTTTATGCTGCTGTGTGGTTTGATAAATCTAAGTGATTTTAAAACTTTTTTCTCATAGAAGGTTTAACTTTGGCAATAAATCTTTGTTTTTTAAGCCCCCCCAAACAGTGTAATTTTCTAGCTGAGGATTGTGCATGACTTTAACCGACATTCTCATGTCATTTTCTGAACACACAATTTGGCAGTTTCTGAAACAGATTAGAAAAGACGCATTTCCATGCTTTTTTTAAGAATTATTTTTAACTGTTTTGTATTCACTGTTGGTGTCCTGTCTACGACATTTTTTATAAGCTTGGAAACTGGGCGTTCCATGTAGAAAAGGCCAACGTGTGCAGTTGAAATGTATTGTGTGACAGGCAACCTGAGGACTTGTACCAGCATTTTTAACTGTTTTTTTTTCCTGGGAATCTGGGTTGCCCACACAACTGCATATACAGCATTGTTGAACCCGTGTGAGTCTCAAATGCTGATTCTGTCCCAGCCTAGAAATTAGGGTTTTTAATCTGCTTGGCTTTTTTCAGCTGCAACCTGTAATCCAGAACAGGGACGTGGTTTCCCTCGTATTCCTGTAATCCATGAACATTGTAATTTAAGACTAGATTCCTTACTGTATACCTGAGTTAGTGCAAATTAAAGTTTATTCCTAAACTAAGGAGGAGTTTGAGAAGCCCAAGGATTGCACTGTGGTCTCTGATACTTGTGTGGGGTTTGCTGCTAAGTTGTCTGCTGTCCCAAAGCTTAGGAACCAGCCCCCTCCAAATTTCAGCAATAGGAAATGTTGTTTCCTTCAGTCTTTAAGCTTGTAAATAAATGAAAGTTTACATTTCTAAATGCTGTTGTTTTCAGTTGTACCAGAGTACACTGAACATCTTCAAACAGTTTTATAACCTCCTTGCCAGTAGGAAGTCTCATAAATTAAGTTTAACTTCTTTTCCATTTCTGTTGAAAATGGGACTGAAGTGAACCCTGCTCCCGGCATGTGCCAGGACAGGTTTAGATTGAAAAAACGAAAAGATTCTTTTAAGTTTTTTAACTTTTCTTTTAAAGAATACCTCACTTGTGTAATAAAATCAGGACATGTGGGTGGGAGACTGACCGCTGCTTTTCTCAGTACTCGTTCAGGGAGAAGATACAAAAACCCTTTTTAGAGTGAACTCTGACTGACCCAACACACACGGAGAACTTTGGCACCTTGAAAAGCACCTGAGCACCTGTTGGAGGTGGTAGGATCCAAGATCCCTAATTTGAGTTTGTGCACTAGGAATGGGGCTGGTTTAACAGGGGTGCATAAGAAATGAACTTTATCACAAATTAGTTGTCCAGTGCCAAGCACTCCTGGTTGAGACTGAGGGAAGGAAGAGACTCTCCTTGGTTTGCCTGTGACTGGATATTTGACCAGGTGGACCATTGGCCCCTGGTGAGCCCTGGGCCAGCACCCGAGCAGGGCTGGTGTGAGCCCACTCCGGGCACAGGGCTGGAGTTTTGGTGGGAAAGCACTGAAGTTCAGGATCCAAATTGCAGCAGTGCTGCCCTAGGCAGGTCTGAGCCCAAGTCTGGAGGACTTGAGGACCTGGGTGAGCCCTGTGGGCCTGACTGACTCGTTCTGCATGTGTCAATCAATGGGAAGATGTGCATTCTGTAGCTGTAGTTTTAGGGTGTTTTTTGTTTTTTGGGTTTTTTTTAATAAATAAAGCCTGTTGGCCACTGTTTAGCTCTGTGGTGTGAAAGATTTTAAATGTAGCAAAGTTCAAAGAGTTGGGGAAGGGGGTGGTTGATATATCTAAAATATATATATATATAAAAAAAAAGGGGGGGGGGAGGGGGCAGAAATCCTGTTTTCCACCCGATTCTGCTTGCTTTGTCCCTGCTGAGTTCTGAACAAGCCCTGGCAATCCCTAGTTAGCCTGTATCCACCAGTCTGGCTGTTGTTGTCTGTCAGTTACCCAGGCTTGTGCCCGGAGCTACATCCAAAGGGTGCAGAGGTCAGGGCACGGGATGTCCGGTGTCCACCCTCGCTCAGCCCTTTGGATGGGGAAGGGCCCTGGTTCAGAGCTGGTCTGACAGCACCGACCCCCAACCCCTTTGTGGATGTCCTGTACGAGTTTTCTGGCTCAATAGCGAGGGAGTGACTCTGCTTTCATTTTCAGAAGGCAGGGCCAGAGGGCATTGATCCATCCCCATCCTGATCCACTGCGAGGCTCTTTCCCTGTGCACTGGAGGAAAGATCTTGCACTAAATATCACTTACAGATTTTCTTAGACCTTGCTATTGGCATTTTCATATTTCTATGTCTAGAGGCTGCAACTTCAATGTAAAATGTTTGCATTTGTTCAGTTTGACTTCTGATGTAATTTTTTGGTTTCTATATTGTTAGACTTGTAATGTTTCAAATGGTATTTTATTAACTTTGGACTGGATGTATGTCTCTAGCAATACGAGGTACTTTCTAAACTGTCCTGGGGCTCACAGCCCCATGTCGAGGTAAGATGCTGATCGTGTACAATTGCAATGTATTTTTTTTTTAGCCTGCAGGGGTATTTTGTGTTCATGTGTCCAAAAATAATAATAATAAAAAATTGGCATTCTTGTGCCAAATGTTCTGTTTTTCCTTATTGGTGTCCAATAAATGCAATGTACAGAATGAGCAACCAACACTGTTGCCTGTAAACAAATGTCTTAAACTATTTAACTTTTAATTAAAACTTGTACACAATCTGTCACCTGTGGAACTCATTACCACAATATATGTATTTCTGATGCATTAAGAGTTAGCAAGTTAAAGAAATACCTATGGGTGACATCTCCCAAGATCCTAAAGGAAGCTGAAATTGCAAATCCCAGGGGTGGGGTTCAGAATGGGCCCATTTTTATAATATTTGGGAAATTACAGAGAAAATTTGGTGTTCATGGTCTGTACCTGCCTGGAGAGGGGATTCTATATCTGAGAGCTTCATCTTCTCTATGTGAGGTTAGGGTTTATCCTAACCTCAGACAGCTCCTCAGACAGCTGCACTGCACTATAAATAATGCAGGAAGAACAGGAAAAGCTTTTGGAGGAGACTGGAGCATGGGAACTGTGACTGAAACCAGGACAGGATTGTCTGAAATGCCAATACCTTTTGCAGCCCTGCATTAGGTGTCAGTTCTGCTTGCAGGGCAAGTCCTGGGGCTTTGGCACTGAGGTTGCTCAGCCTCATGGAAACCTGAGGAGGTTTCCCCAAGGTTTGCTCATCCTGGTGTCTTCCAAACATGATGTAAAGGCCTCTTGGACCAAACCTCAGGAAGCCAGAACTGAGTGATGCGCGGGATTCAGTGCCCCAGGCTTGCTGTCTGTGCAGCTCTGACTCCAAAATCCCAGCTGGGTCCTGCTCCAGCCACTCCCTCGGGACAGCAGGAGCTGCTGTCTAGCAAAAGGCAGGAATGTTTTGACAGCATGAAGTCCTGTGGCTTTTCCACAGGTTTCATGGAATGGCCCAGCCAGGAACACACACCTGGGCTCGTTTTGGGAATGACGCTCCTGGGGTTTATGGTGTTATTGACAACGTCAAGGCACAGGATCGGGAATTGCATTTCCTGGGAAGGACAGGTCTGGAAGGTGGTGGGAAACGGGATGGAAAAGGGACGCTCTACCCGGTTTTATTGATTTAGATGGAGCAGGACCACGGGGAATTCCTGCCTTGCTCCTGGCATGGAGAGGTTCAGGGCACTGCAGGAATGACCATACACCGGCCGATGCAAGAAGTACCGCTTCCTCAGCCCGCCCGCACAAAATGAATACAAAAATAATAATAAAAAAAAAACAAAATGTAAAAAAACCCAAACACACCCACACCCACACAAAAAAAAAAAAAAAAAAAAAAAAAAAAAGGGAAAAACCACGAAATAAATATTTGTGGCAACGGCGCAGCGGGAGGCTCGGGCGCCGGCGACCGGGCAGCGCTCCTCCGGCTGCAGCGAGGCCCCGGCTGGGCACTCCCCGCGGTCCCGAGCGGAGCCCTCAGGTCCCCTGGGTCCCTCCGCCCCCCGCGGGCCCCAAGATGGCGGCAGGGCCGGCGGGCGCCGCCTTTGTTGCGCGCG